>NC_056745.1:1239437852-1239495352 GCF_019279795.1 Protopterus annectens
GGGTAAACTGTGTGTCCATCTACACAATGGTGTACTGGGCATGCTCAAACACTTAGCAGTTGCAAAGGGCCATCTTGCATGCACACGGATTCTAAACATGTAAGGGCGCAGTTTGGAATGTACTGTGTGTCCAACTACACGATGGTGTACTGGGCATGCTCACACACTTAGCAGTTACTAAGGGCCATCCTGCATGCACACGGAGTCTAAACATGTAAAGGCGCAGTTTGGAATGTACTGTGTGTCCAACTACACAACGACGTACTGGGCATGCTCACACAGTTAGCAGTTGCAAAGGGCCATCCTGCATGCACACGGATTCTAAACATGTAAGGGCACAGTTTGGAATGTACTGTGTGTCCAACTACACAACGGCATACTGGGCATGCTCACACACTTAGCAGTTGCAAAAGGCCATCCTGCATGCACATGGATTCTAAACATGTAAGGGCGCAGTTTGGAATATACTGTATGTCCATCTACACAACAGCATACTGGGCATGCTCACACACTTAGCAGTTGCAAAGGGCCGTTTTGCATGCACATGGATACTAAACACAGAAGGGCACAGTATGGTATTACTGTCCCCATGTACATGAAGGCCACTCACATGTATCGACCAGTACACACTCAGGAGCCATCACAGATGTCTCAGGTGCAGATCACAGAGGTACACACCGCAGTCTACAATGTAGCCCTCAGACAACACCATGTCATTAGACCAGCAATACACAGCCATACATCAACACAACACCGTGTGATTCATGACCAGTGGACTGCACATAGGTGTACAGCAACTATGCAGACTACACATGTACTGACAGGATTCCATCATGTGTTATGCATTGCAATGATACCACTGTACATAACCAAGTCAGCTCTATACATACCAGGGGCCCGGGGTCTTACACAGCTGTGACAGATGACTGTCACTGTACACCAATGAACGCACATGTTTGGATATGTCATACATGTAATTGCAGTGGATATGTGCATGGACCACACACACAACACATGTACATAGCATAGCTTTTGCTGTCCTCCGTGCAGACAAGTGGCTACAGCAATCATATGCACGCAAATGGAAGGTGGGTCCATGGCTGTTGAATGCCAACAGTACATGAGGTAGCAATGTTGACCAAGGACACATTCCCTCTGTACTAGTTACCCATGACACCCATTATATCATACAACAGTCCATGTGTTATGTATGTCAACACACATGTCCACCGATTGCAATGCATACAAACATGGCTACATGACAGGCATGTAGGACCAACACACATGTACAAACTGTAGTGTGCATGCAGCTACCATGCATGTGCAGTAGCTGCTGTAAGTAACTCCTCTGTGCCTAACTACAACATGCAGTTGCAATGCAGCCCCATCATTGACACCTGTATATGGTGACATACTAACAGTACGGTAGGATGTACATCAGGTATGGATGGATGTGTATACATAAAGTGGTGATCCACCTGTGTAGATGGATGTTCGCCGGGTACGGCTCACAGGTGTGTCACATGCCGTCCTACCATTACATGTATAAACAGTACACTGTGTTACTGTTACTTGACGGTGAAGACATAAAACCTACACAGCGGTCAGGTGTTACCGACTGTATGTCACTTGACACCTGTAACATTTACATCCTCCCATGTGCATATAGCAGCACAAATGCCGGACATAGCGTTGGTATACATAATGCGGCCAATACTGCTGCATGTCTGTCAGATGTATCATCATATAGTAGGTGTATCATTCACAGTACTGCCATGTGTGTTTGCATTTGTGGCCATATATGCCACATATGGTGGGGAATACATCCCAATTGTGACACATCCCAGTACACTGTTGTAGACATCTGTACATACTGCAGTGTGGAAAGCATGACTTAGGCAGGTGTGGTGTGTGTATCACACACATCAGCTATCCATATGTGTATGACAGTTGTGGTCTCCACAGTGTGTGTGTGTGTGTGTGTGTGTGTGTGTGTGTGTGTGTGTGTGTGTGTATGTATGTATGGCTGTCTGGTGCATGGAGTGAGGGTGTATGCTACCATACAGAACACACAGGATTCCTAACCCCTCATGGTGATGCAGTCTACTACCCTGTTGATGCTATCAGTCTCAGCTGTACTGGCTACCTTTACATGTACTTTCTCTGTGTCACATCATGTGGGTGCACAGTACTGTGAGGGTGATGACCACATAGGCAAGTGCCCTCACCTCAACACTATGGGGTGTGCATCATAGTGTTGTTGACCCCGTGAGTGTGGGCATGTTCCTGTACTGTGACAGGGTATTACTGCTAAACAGTGAGGCCTCATGCTATCAAGTGGCCTCTAATGTTATCATTGGCCAGACCACTGTGTACAACCCCTGCACCATGTCAACATACCTGTGATGTGACCTGGTATGGATGTCAGGTCTCTAGCCACTGTAGCCTATTAAACTGCACACAGGCTGCTGGATCAGTATATGTATGGACATCTGTGGTATGTTAGACTTTCCAACTGTCTGGTTGAGGCTATGTATAGCATGCTGAGATTGCCATACGTGCCTGTGAGTACTTCACAGTTACACATTGGAGACTGCAAACACTGCTACCTGTAGGCACATGCAAGTAGACCATAAGGAGGGAACCATGGCATCATTACCAACTTGCTGTTACTGTTGTTACCGAGACACATACTGTGAACATATAACAATGCATTCTACACCTGTACTACATGGTTGTGCACATATAACAATGCATGCTACACCTGTACTACATGGTATGTCTGGTGCGTGTCAACAGTAACACAAGTAATGTAATAATAACGTCTCTCACCATTCTTACACAACTAATGTAATATACACTTCCCTCACTAGTCATACACAACAAATGTAATATACACTTCTCACTATTCTGTTCACCCTGTGCATCAGACCATTTGAGCATGTCCCTGCACTGATGGTGTGGATGACAGGGATGTGGCACAGGCTTCATCATATGCACAGGGTGATAATGTGTGCCAGCGGCATAGGCTGCACCAATGGGTGACATCATGTGTGTGGGTAAGGGCCGGTGATATGATTGGACATGTCTGTTCAGTATGCATGTGGGTGTTGTGGTGCCCTACAGATGTGTTTCCTGTGTGCGTGTATGTGTGCACACAGTTCTGCCTTTTGTGAGGCCTACACAGGGGTATTATTGACAGCTACAGATTGTACAGACCAGGTTGTACAGCTCACTGTGTCTGGCCACGGTCACGTGACCTGTGCCTGCCAGGGGTTGCACGGGCACTACCAGGTGGAGGTACAGATTGGCTACTGTCCGACGACACATGTCCACTGGAACAGTGTCCCCACTGGGAACGTCCAGGAATGTCAACTTGGCCTGCTGTATCCTGGTGTGGACAGCTCAGCACCAGCTGTACTGCTACTGCTACCAGCACTATGGGAGCAGGCATGTGAGGTGGCACACTCACGTCGACCTGCACTAGGTGGTGCAGCTGGCTTATGTCCACGTGACCTATGCCTTACTCCTACCAGATGTTCAAGCACAGACAGCTAACGCTCGTGGATTGCCATGCCACGGTCAAGGATTTCGACCATGTCACCCAATTGCCTGTCCAGAACATCAGCAATCTGCTGTTGAGCATTTGCCAATGCCTGGATGTTGTCATTTAGGGTACGGATAGCAGCCCACTGCAGCCTCTGCCCTTCTCTGCTCTGCTGTTCAGCACATGCCTGTGCTGCCATTACAGTCTGGAACATGCGTCTGGTGATACCAGCTGCTGCGGTCTGTCCTGCAGGTCCATGTCCGCCAGAGGTCCTCCTACGAGCAGCATCGGCCACATGCCTGTGTGGCACATCTGCGGACATTACACTGACACCATGGTGTGGAGACACACCTTCTGTAGCCACCACATGTTCATGTTCAACGCTAACAGACGCTGACTGTCCTTCCTCTATGACCACTGGTGATGCGGTATGTATTGGCAGCAGAACTGTGTGCGGTGAAGAGGAGGACATAGCTGGGATGGCAACCATTGGCACAGATTCAGCCCCTGACAACCCTGCCTGTACCTTATACATATGTTCATCACTGCTAGTATCTGTGGGGACACTAACATCAGATGGACCGCAGGAGGGTAACGCACCTACATCACCTGTGAATGCAAAGAAAGAATCTAAATTAAAATGGACACACACACAGACACACAGACACACACACACAAAGACACACACACAAACACAGACACACACACACACAGACACACACCATGCATGTGATTTGACAGACAGCATGCAGCATGCCAGTGATACAGAAGATGGCATGCAGCTCAGACATTAATAGTGTTAGTAAGCATACCCCTGGGGTGCACAACACAGCGAGCAAGTGTCATATCAGTAGCCATGCAGTTCACACAATCATGGTAGTGTGCATGCATCCCTGTGATACACCATGTGGACCAGAACAGGATAGCAGTACACATGGCTGACGTGACCTTGACATGTAATCTGCTGACGTGTGCATTAACATGCATACATGTCTGACACAATGGTGTCCTGTCATGTACAGCGTTGTAATGGTCATCACATTGCGGTGTTGTCTGTATGCCCTACAGATAGAATGCATGTTTAGCAAATGTGCATGTGCATGGAAGGGTAGTGTGAGCCGTCTACATTGCTTTACAGTGTGAAGTACAGACACTGTGCCATTGCATGGAATCATGAGGTGTCTATATTGCTATACAGTGCATAATATGTACACATTGCATGGCCATAACTGCATGCATACCCATGACATAACTGTGGATTGTGACCCACAATGCTGAGGTGTATACACACCAAACCATGCTGTGTCATGTGACAGGTAACTGGAGGACCTACAGATGACACCCCTGCACAACAACTACAGAGTCTTAGCTGCCTGGCAACCATGTCCACACATAGTGGACTTGTCAATTCACCATGTCCCACATGACATTGATGTACCACACACATGAGGTGCACAGCTAACGGTGATGTCCTACAGCAGCAAGGGAAATGTACAGTATCTGTGGCCTGATGTGGTGTCAATGTCTGTGGAAGCTGTAGAGGTGACTACTGTCATGCTATGACACAGGCGTGATGTTCAACACATCTTATATGGTAGACGTCAGTGACACCTCCACTGGCTGTGCACAGGCTTTTAGGATGTCCAGTGTACCACATCAACTGTACAATTGGTCAACTAAGGCTATAATTGGACCATGTGTGGACAATGTGAAACAGGGTGTATACACATCACATCTACTGTGTGGCTATGTATCTCTGGCCATCCCCCATGGCCATGTGTGCACATGTGTTGGACAAATATGTGTGATGGCCATCTAGCACACATGTCTGTGTTGTCCCATATGACATACACCCATAGATGTCAGATATGTCACCATCCACAGGGCTATGCAGACAACAGGTTGTGTGTGGGGTATGGGTTATGGGATAGTGTGACATTATTGCAGCCAATACACTACGTGGCTGGGACATATCAGATGGCACAACACAATGTGTGCACCCATTGCAGGGGCATATAACACAGTATGACTCCTGTGGGCAGCCCATATCACAGCTCACTGTGTGGTACTGTTTGCGTACCACACGTGTTGTTCCAATGTATAGTACATATGCCTCCATTGTAGAACACCTCCACCATTGTATGCACAGCTGACCACACATGTAGCAATGATAAATAATCAGGTTTCATGTCGGTGTATCATTTCATTTGTATATATTGCACATGGGTGGCCTGTGTGAATGATGGATGGCGCGACCTGGATATCGTGAATGGAACGAATATCAAGTGTAAAAGTGTTAACTGGCCACATGGTGAATAGATCTATGCTTTAACATGCCTGATACTGATGACAGTCTCACCTGCAATGGACTCATGTCTGTGTGGCATGCCAGAGGTACCTGTATAGGGGTGACAGCAGTATTAACATTATCCATGCATGTATGACAGCCACAGGGTGCACTGTGCATGTTAACACAGTCACCTGTACAATAGCATATAGTATGCACATGTGTGCATACACAGGGTAGCATACTGTAGTATGCAGCATGTGTGTCCACATACCATGCATATGTTGTTACATTACATAATGTACAGTGACACATTCACGTACATGGGATAGAGTAGCCATATGTGCAGTACTGACTTACTAGGAAACTCCAGGCTCATTGGTTGGGAGACACCCACCTCCACGATGGCAGCTAGTGTTTGTGGATGCTGTTTTGAGGGTGTCCCCAGACTGGCCAGTAGCTCCTCAGTGTGTGTGAGTGGGGGCTGGGTTTGTGGCCCACCACCTGTTCCACTTTGTTCCCTGGCGATTGCAGTGGCACGCTGTTTTACATGTCGTATCAAGTCCATGCAGTGTCTGCGCACCTGCTGGTAGGTGCGGTTATGGCCACTCACATCATTCACCCTCCTGTGAAGATCCTGCCACAGGTCGTCCCGCTGCTAGGCATGCTGTGGGACATGGCTGAACAACACCTCGTAGTTCTCATGAAGGTATGGGATGAGGATATCATCCTCCTGGTGGCTGTATGCTGGAAGGCGTGTATGAGGCATTATCTGTAAGACATAATGATGGTGACAGGTCACAGTTTCAGAGATGTACAGAGATACTGCTGCACATAAATTTCTATGACATCTAATACATCTGCACAGTTATCTTTGAGAATCATCATGACACTGACACGACTGACATGTTTGTGTCACACACATGTAACACCTGTTATGCATTGGATATCATCACCATATATGTGTGTCACCTCATTACAGTGTTCATACTCCATGTGAATGCTGTTTTGATGTGGGCATGTCTGTTTGCCTGCACTAGTGTTCTTACCTATCTGCACATGCCTGGATGTGTACACGGTAATGCTGTTGAACTTGATGCTGTGTATTTGTCACATATCAACACAGACACAGCCTTAATGGACTTGAGCAGTGACAATGCACACATACGTATGGAAACCCGTACATGCATGTGTTTTGCCATATACATCTACACAGCACTGTACAGCTGTTCAACATCCTGTCATGGATCACCTGTGTTGCACATGTGATAGACATGGGACAATGGCTAGTTGGACGTCATTCGCAGGGATGGTTATCAACTATAGCATGTATGGGCAAGGTTTCCTAGCTGTATCCAACAGGCATTATGCCACCGCGAGGTGCATCAGTGCCACATTATTGATACAGACAGTTGATACTACATCTACCATGCGGCCATCACACCATGTATGACTGGGATGACATGTGCAGCTTTGATGGACAGCGTTGCATGGTATGGCAGGAGTATGTCACATGTATGGCACAGGGATCTGTCCAGCATGTGGCGATCCTAGTATTAGGATGGTGGCCGTCTATGACGTATGTCTTTCAGATCAGGATATGGACATGTAGCATGTCCATCATCATATTGTAGCAAATGTCTTTATGCAAGGTAGACAGCATGCTGCATAGTGGAGATGAGGATTGTGAAGGCTGGTATTGCCCATCCACGCATGGCCATTACCACTTAAAGGTGATATGTGATCCAATATTGGTCACCCCAGTGCTGTGTATGCCTGTCCAATGATCTCCGTGCTCATGGATGGCACCCTGTCATGACATGGGTACCTCGTATGACTACCTACGGGGCCTGGAGACGTCACCAAGTCAGGGAGGTGTACTGCACAGCACCACCCCTTACACGGTGTCCATAATGTTGACCACAGCCTAGGTGGTAGTTAATGGGTACAGGGATGTTCACCTAGTGGTGACAATGCTGATATCATCCATCAGAATGTGCACATATGTCACACACCTAACCCACACAGCCCATTATGTATGTTGTTCACAACGCTAACACAGCTATTGCTCATAGGTCATGGCCATTCACATCGTTACATACACAGATGCCTGACATTTGTCTGTGTGGTATGGGCTACAATGAGGGTGGAGTACAACACATTAACCCTGTTTTACTGTAGCTGGCACTGGTGTGATATGCACATGTCACTCTGGCACCTTTTGTAGTTGTGAGTCTGTCAACAGGCCACTGTTAGAACACTCCTGTGACATACAAAGGTATTTGTAATCAAACATCCGTACTGTCTTGTACATCTGTACTGCTAAAATCTACATTGACAATGGTTCATGGACATGCAAACCATACTCGGAAAGGTTATAGTGCGGTGCCACCCATTATGACTGTCGTCACCACTTGTGGGTTGATATTATTCAACACCCTATCTGTATTGTATGTTCAAGCTAAGCACTTGTTCAGAACTTGAGCATGTCATGAGCTACTGATTAATATAGCACCCATTCCACACCATTTCCCACAGGTACACTGGCTGTCCTCACATTTCCAGCTTGCTTACAGTACAACAGCTGTTGTACACACGTAACTCACACATCCTGTGAGACATGGTTGTATATACAGGCATGTCCAACTGTCGCGTACCAGTGCTATTGCCTGTCCATATGATGGATATGTCATACATGTGGCAATAGAACAACTTTCTCATGTACACATGCAATGCTCACCTCCCAACATACAACACTACAGCCTGTGCGGGATGCACATATGCAGCCCTGCTGGGGGTAATGCTGTCCCCAACCCTGACTGCACCTGACAGTCATGTGGGGATGTGTAACATTTGATACACACCCCACTCATCACATAGTCTCACATGATCTCCACTACAGGCCACACATACAAGGACAACTTGTGCAGTACCTCTCCATACTCTGTGTAGGCACCAGAGGCAGCCCCCATCACGGAACACAACATCACCAACTTATAGCCCACAGACCCATGTGTGCCCATCACATACAGCCAATAGGGTGTTATAACATACACAACACACCAGTCATAGGTAACTCTGTAGGCGGTCATACCGCAGTTCCACACAGCAGGCTACACAGGGTGATAGTCCCTTACATGTTGTTGTCGGGTAACTGGTTCTGCAACATAACCTATGCACCCATGCCACACCTCACCAGGTACAATGTGACTGTCATTCTCCATGTTAGTGTGACTGCCCTGAGATGCCACTTCACAGACTACTTGTGCAGGGACATGCAATAGCTCACCAGTCTTGTAGCCCTGAAGGTGTGGGCCAAGCCCTGGGGAGCATTATGCATTCATCCGGACCTGATACCACTGTACAACGACTGACTGTCTCACTTCAACAGTTGCCTATGCTTCTGCTGTCATTCCACAGGCATCTGGTATCTGTCCGCTTTGACTGACCTGGTCAAACAATACAATTCTTTGGCACAGATGACCTGCACCTGTCAGCCCTGTGAGTACAGATCACATGTAAGGCTCTTGCTGCTTCTATACTGCCTGTCTTGCACAGTTTCCAATAACAGTCACCAGCAGAACGGGAACTGGCAAGCAAGACATGGGTCATGTGACACAATGCTTGCATCTTCCTCTGTGACACATGCAGGCAAGGCACACATTATAATGCACCACTTCAATATCTCTGCAGTGACTGGGACCTGCCTCTAGGCTCTGCAGAGCACACCTGCAATGACAGGTTATAGACAGACCATATCTTTCAGGCATGTACCTGGACCAGCACACCCATGGCTGAGATGTTCCCATATTCCACTATGTTGTGCACACATCCTGGCTAGTTACTTAGCACAATGCAGCAGACGCGCTCTATCTGCAACTAACTGTGTCCGGAACCGCTATACACATTGTAATAAGCTACAGATTCAACAACATACCCCACGGTTACCAGACCTCATTTGCTGGTGTACTGGACAGTAGGGCTCAGGCAGCTACTACTGATGTGAGACTGACACTTCCCCACACTTAACTGGGATAGCCACTCATGTACCGACACATGCATGAGTCATAACCTCCACTCAGCTGGATCAACACATAAACACCACCTCCAAGACCAACATTATCCTTGACACGAACACTACCAACATGTGACTGGTGTTCCACGCCTGGGGTTATCCCCTCATTGGTGTATTTCGAACATATGCTAATCACCCTTGTTAGCCGCATCCTGACACCACACCCTTCATGGCATACGCAGTACATGAGTACTACATCACCTACTACAGACGTCTTATGACAGTGGTAGTTAACGTCATGACACCCGTGCAGATGGACAATGCACATACAAATGCTGAAACATACCCCAGTGCACTTCATTAGCACATACACAACTGCATGGATCATGCTATTCCACACAGAGCCATGATGGTACACACCAGATAACAGACACCACTCTGGTGGTCAAGTTCCATGGACATAATTTACAACAACAGGTGGAGGCTGTTGCACAGTGGTGTACAATCCCAATGGGTAGGGTATCTCACTGGTCAGCCTCGGTAGGGCCACGGGATCTCTCATCACATATTCCAAGACTAGCTACGTAAACATTACTGCGACACATTCCGGGGTGTACCACAAGGCATTATGGTGGTATGTCAGTAGTCAATGGCAATACCCACATCTGCTCTCACATACAACAGTCACTCAGGAACATTACAGAACCAGGTGATGTTGGCAACATGCTGGCGGATGGATTCAATGCTAACATTATACCCTCTCACTCACTACAGGGCCACAATCCATGCAGGAACATTGCAGTGTCCCTGCGGTCACACCTATACAGTACTAACCTGCACTCTATATGTCCTGGGACACTGGTCCCATGTCACCTTCCAAAATCCCAGGCTGTGATGTCTACAAACCTCTGAATGATGTGTCTCCCCACTAGGCCACCATATTCAGTAATACCCTTGTATCAGACATTGTGGCCCCTGAATGGCACACAGCAACAGTTATCACACTCCACGCAGGTGGCGCCACAATGCACGGGTGGGACTATAGTCCTACACACCTGACTGGACTGTTCTGAAGGGCTATGGGGCACATCATCATGGACGTCATTCACAGAGACATTGTTGGGCTCTGGTCCTTTGATGCCACCCGGGTTGGACTTGTTAGGGCCAGAGTATGGCTCCTACACCTGGTGGACTCCTTTCATACAGTTACCAGTGTAGTTGATGATGGCACGGGGGTCCACACAGCCTACATTTTCCTCTCATTGCCTTTCAGCACCGTTCTCCATTCTGGTATTGACAACGTTCACATCCACCTTCACATCGTACCCTATGTCTCTGGATGTTATGCAATGTGGCTCATGGACAGGACACACACAATGAGGGTAGCATATCATAATACCTACTGCATTTCAGTTACACTTGGCATACCACAGTCCTCAGTCATAGGGCCCCTCATGTTCAGTATATGCTTCCCTGAGGTACAGGCTAGCACAGAGGAACTTTCCCTGCCTAGCTTTACAAACCCCTGCATACAAAGCACCATGATTGATCCACCAGCTGATACTGACTCCATCCATACGGGTGCCACTGTGACAGATACCTGATGTGAATATCATGTCCTCAAGCTGCATGACACAAGGTGCATGAACATCACCTTTGCATTACACCATTCACCCACTGAGTATCAGATAGGTGGTAGTCCCCTACATTCATGTCACATTGTACGTTTTCATAGTACACACGTATGTTGCACCCACTTCTGTGATTACCATATTGCGACTGTGGCATGGATATCCTTCTACGTGGCCACACTTATCTGTACTGGGTGTGTAGCTGGTCATAGGCACCCATTGTACATCTGACCTCCAGACTTCTACACACATTCAAGGGTACAACACCCCGTTTAGGGTGTACCTTACACAACAGCTACAGATTTACATACCACAACATTAACACGCCATGACGTTTATTGAGCCCCGACAGTTAAAGTATGCGGCTGAACTACGGACACCACGTCTGTACACATTTGCTTACTATATACTTAGGGGTGACCTCTGCTGAACAGACAGGGCCCATGTCCACAACAATATTAATGGATATACTCTACATGCGCAACATAAGCAAAAGCCACTGTGAGCAACATGCTCATGGATATGTGCACACATGCAATGATGAGTGGGATGTGCTTGAAGGTTACATTCCCAAACCAGACACTCACCATGCTTTGGAACATGAGTCCTATGTACATCACGCAGGGACACTCAGTAGCACTGTTCATGTGATACCTCACTTGGCGGTTGGGAGACACATGTACGCCAGGGATCACTGCAGTGGATGTACTGTGCAGAGGTGCAGGTAACACATGGCTCTGCTGTTCACAGGACACTACCCTAGAGAGTTGCCACTGGTGTGAAAACTGTAGTTGTGCTTACACATAGACTTGCCAGACTGCATAGTACCCCACTATGAACCTGTAAAGCTATTACATATGCTTTGTGCATGGTTACTTGGTAGCCCTTCCATTTAGATTAGCTATCATGCTATTACAATGTCCCATGACTACAAGCCATATGTATCCTGTTATTGTACATGCCAATAGACGATACCTTTGGTATGCATGATATGCCTGTTATGCTGTGTAGAATATCTGACATATCTACCTACAATACTATACATTACACATATTTTACATAGTATCCCATAATGCAAAGCATACTTGCACAGTGGGACCACCTTAGACATGTCATTGGCATTATATGTCCATACACATACCTACTGTGACAGTATATCAACATATACTATCCCCTGCTATGGCACATACTTGTTGGACATACCCTACCACTGACGGCGGGTTGTATGGAAGTGTTCTGTTTACAGCCCTCATGTAGCATCCCTTGTGGTGTCTGTGATGTGTACCTTGTGGCCCACTGCTGGATGCACAGTTTCTACAAGCGTTAGTATGCTCAGCAAGACATCACTAAATAAATACCTTTTCCCACTTTATGTATTGCGGACACTTTTAATTAATGCAAACCAGGCTATACATACACTAAATAATTAATACAAAACATGCTATACATAAACTTACATACCGAGTGTTCTACCTACCTTGTTATCGTTCCAGACTTTCGTCTCTATCTCTCTTACACTGTTTAAACAGGTATATGGTATGAGCATATGGTTTGAATGTCTGACAAGTCATCCTTATATACGTCGATACCTGCAACATGTGGTTTCCTGTTACCAATTGGTGTTCCTGAGTGACTAATTACATGCACATCAGCTGTGCAGCTACTCCATTAGCCAATTACATGGCAACAGTGGGGTATAATTGAATTCTCCACTTGGGCGTTGCCCATTTGCCCTACCTTCGGGGAGATGGCCTGGATTGTGTTTTGTTGTGTGTAATTGCAACTGCTATGTGTAGAGACAAGTATACTTTGGATTCATGTTCCCCGTGGATTGTATGTGACAGCTAGAGTATGTGGTTCAACATGTGGGTGTATCTGTCATCCCACCCATCTGATAACGGACTATTGCAAACAAAACCTGTAACATCACCGTTTGTTCCATTATACAACTGCAACAATTTTGCATGGCACCTTTAATTGTGTCTCTCACAAGGTATGTTGACGGTTCTGTAGATGTAATTGACTGACTGGATGTTTGTGCTGTAATTACAGTCTGTATTGTTATAGTTTCTAGTGTGGGGGATGTCAGTGGGTGTATGTAGTATATACAGGTTTGTGGGGCTTGCATTTCTACATATTCCATATATATATGTGTGTGGGCTCCATCCCTAATTACATACCTATCAGTTAGTAGACGTATGTTATGGGATTTTACATTGGGCAGTTGTTAATTGGTGTCTATATAATATGCAGGTGAGGTTGATACTTCCATACCTCCAGAATTGCAGCGATATGTAAAGGGATATTTCTAAATGACAGCTATCCTGTGTATGTCTGTCCCAGATATTTGCAGTCATTGCAGTTATGTTGGTAACAGAACCGTTTTGCCATGGGTTGCCACCTGTTCATATGGCCATTGTTGGGCACTTGCGGGACACACAGCGGTGTTTACAGGCCGACACATAGCCTCGATCAGTACACAGGATAGCACATACTTTTATCCTCAATACATACCTATTGTTGTGGGACTTTGGATACTTATCATATTGCATGTAACATTTACGTTTCTTACGTACAGGCATAACTATTTAATGCAACTATTACATAATATATGGGACATGATATAGTCCTACAATCTCGGACATTTGCCCTTTGTAATGTTTTATGTCAGGACACACCTGCCCAGGGAGGGGCTGTCCCTCCTAATGTGGGACAGGTGGTAACTGTATGCCTACGGCTAGCTATACCTACAACTACCGTAATGATCTACCTCTGAGTTGGCACTAACAGACACATGATGCGGACATACACACACACATTACAGTCACATGGAAACACACACAGCACCCTCAACACACACATACACAGACTACGGCACTCACAAACACAGTTGAACACAGTACCTACGTGGACCGCAACACCGGCAGCGGTAACTAAATGTCCCTTCACATCTTCATACTATTACTCGCAGTTGTACTGTTCCGGTACTGTGTTCTTTTGGTCTTTCAGCCTCGTGGTTACACCTGTTGGTATGTTACACATTCCATAGTTGGCGGTATCCTATTTATTTGTACCTTCAAGGTGTTATGAATGTCGTTGACCTATCTATATATATTTGCAGATATCGTTGAATTTGTATATATCAACATATATCACTCTATCGCCCTTTATATCTGTATTATATATATGTAAATATGCGTATGTAATAGTTGCATAAAACAGTTATTCTGTATCTGAACCACCTATATGTTATAGAAACAGAATAAGTAAGTAAACATTACAAGAATAAGCTTTTATCTAGGCAAAACAGTGAAGTTCTGATTTTTGTACTGGCCGGGTGTATGTGTCGGCCTGCAAACATCTGACATATGTCCCACATTGGTCATTTGAAGAGGTGGCAACCCTACCGTAGGTACATCTTGACTAGCAATAATGTTAGGTGATTGTATACATGATTGCGTGTTCTACTCCTGGCAGTGGTCGTTTTACCCTTCAGAGCAGGCGCTATTAGTACAGGGGTGAATAATGCTGGTTTCACCTGCTCTAGACATCATTGACAGTGATCTGCGTGATATTTGGAGAATCTTAGCCCTGTTTCGCGCATATCCGTATAGTCATATTTAAACATTGCTTACCAGCAGTGGGCAACGCATATTCCCGCTAATGTGTGCTAAACATGATCTGATGACCTGCATCCGACATGCATTACTCTTGCCTTCGGGATTACGTTACATCCCTTGCAGGATGTGGGACCAGGAAATGCAAGATGGTCACTGCATTTAACACTTGGACATCTGGGATTTGTACATGTGTTATGTCATTTTGTATGTGGAGTATACTACGGCTGCTACTCCATACTGCACTCACATGGGTAACTCAGTTTACATATTGATGAGTCCAGTTAATGGTATGTCCATGTGATGTTTACTGGATGTGCTCCAGCATTGGGTATGTATATCACAGTGAGCCACACACAATACTCTTCTACACCTTCAAACGACCGTAGGTGGAGCATGCTGGGGTGACGAATACCTGTCATGGGTACACCCCATGCCTTGACACAGCATCCATGATTACATTATGTGGAGCCCCTCATTAACGCAGCAGGGACTCCGTGCTGAGTGAGTGCAGAGCAGTGCTTACACACATGTGCTCCCGTGATTGCCTCTGCTCCACTAAGCGACAGTTGGTTACTCGATGTTGTGGCAACAGCGGACACTGTTTGCCCCATTTGGTGTATGGCCTCTGACAATCGGGCGTGTACCTACCGATGTACCTGGGAGCCTATACACACAGCAGCAACATATGCTGATAGGTGCATGTACTGTTCAGGTGTTGACATTCCGTGTTCCAATAGCTGTTGTGTGTACAATGTTTGAGGGCTGCCTGTGTAGGATTCACACAGTGGGCCACCTATACATTACAATTTATAGGTGGTCGTGTTTGTGTGCCATCCATTTTACTGTATGTGCAGGTGGAGAGGTGTGTCAGTCCATAGGGGCCTACATTGTCAGAGTATGTGCTATACATTCCCTCTTTGCCAAGGGGTAGGCATATTGGGCATGCCTCCGTCTGCCTACTGGGGCTGGCACAGTGTGTTCGTGGACTGAATCCCTCTGTGCCTCTGATGGCCTTGGCAATTGCAGTGGGCTATGAGGGCCTTCACCATTTTGTCCCTGCTGCAGCTGTTTCCGCAGGATCATATTATGTAGCATGACACATACTATGAAGATGTGGGCACACATGCCTGGAGAGTACTGCAAGGCTCCACCAGATGTGTCCAAGCACCGGAACCGTGATTTCAGCATCCCGAACACATGCTCTATGATGATTCTGGTTTGTGCGTGTGCCTCATTATGGCATTCTTGCATGGGTGTGTGTGCATTTCTGATGGGAGTCATCATCCACGACTCCAGTGCATAGCCAGCATCCCCTACAAGGTGGCCATGTGGGATGTCCCCCCTGACAAATACCTGATACAGCTGTGAGGCATGCCAGATATGGGAGTCATGGTAGCTTCCAGGGCTGCCAGCACACACATCCATGATAATGCCCTGGGCATTGCACATGACCTGGCAGTTGATGGAGTGGAATCCCTTGCAGTTTATGTAGTGCCTACCATGCTCACTGGGTGGTGACTTGATTTGTATGTGCGTGCAGTCTATCACACCCAGTACCTCCGGGTAGTGTGCCACATGGTGGAAGTGATGCATATTGCTGGCCAACTCCTCCTGAGTTCATGGGAAGTATATATGCTCATTTGCATGTGGTAACATGGCATCCAAGAACTGGTGTAGTACCCTACCCTGCTGATGCCTGTGAGATACCCATGATATCTCCAGTTGGCCTTTGAAAGGTACCTGTGGCTAGTATTCGCAAGCTTACACATACCTTCATGTCCACTGGGATGGGTTCCCCTCTGTTGTTTCTGGTTCTCAGGTGTGGCCGGCACAGCTCAAGTATTTGCTGTAAGATGTCCCTGTCCACCCTGTAATGCTCTACTCTCTCCAGATCATGTAGCCCCTGGTAGGTTACCCTTGGTCTGAACACTCTTCTCCTCCTTCGGGGCCTGCGATGGTTGTCGGCATCATCCTCCACAATACCGTCAGTCTCTAACACATGGTGATGAATCACAGCTATGGCAGCTCCCAAAATGTACATTTTAAAAGTTCCCCGTGTGTTTACACCTATGGTGCAGTGTTTGGGAATACACAGGTGTGTGTAGGGTGCTTTCACACTTTATACTATTGTGCTGTGAACACCGATGATGTCATAGGGTGTGTATGTAAAATCGTAGCTACAGGGTATCTTATGTGTTTTACTACCGGAACTACTATTGTGGTGCCTTTGGTGTTGAATTACATTTGGCTGCCGTGGATTACCTCTTGACCTTCCCTTTACATTTCTGCACGTTCCACCTACCATTTTCTGGCATGCATCCAGCAGTTTGCTTTCATTTGTACTTTCCTAGACCTGGCTTATCTTGTGTATTGTGTGCTATTGCCAGTCTACTGTCGGTTTACTTTGCTCTGCTATGACAGATCTCCTATCTTTGCAATCCAATGCCTCCCCTATCCTGTTTTGCAGGTTTCTGTGAGCAGACTTGTCAGCTGCCGTCGATTGGCCACCGTGAGTTGATTGGTGTTAATTGCTCAGTAGTACTCCAATTACCCTACTTCAGAATTTCCTTCTTTTCTTCCCCTGACCTTCCTGTTTGTGCTATTTTTTGTGGCGTGTGCATCCGCTTACCGGGTTTCGGGCACGTTTTCATCCCCGTACACATGCGCTTTCGGGCACTATGTGTGCTCTCAGCTAAACGATTCTATACCTTCCTCCCCACCCCTGTCCTGCAGCTTTGCTTAGCAATGGCCAGGCCAGATTTGCATTGCTCCAATGTGCTTACTGCTATGGTGGCACACCCCTCTGCTGATGTCATGTATCTCCTCTGAGCCACTCCTCGGTGTTATAGCTCTGCGCCATATGGTATATCCTTCATCCGGTGGAATGTTTGCAATTCAGTATTACTGCCTGCCTCATTTGCATGGCATTGACTACTAATTCATAGTTACCGCACCGAACACTGTCGCAGGCCCTTAGCAACCCTTGCACCTTGGTTGTGGTGTACCATTCCTACCATTGCATATTGTGGTGAAAACCTGATTTGTATTACATTGCGATTTTATGACATTTTTATATATTTTCTTTGTGTTCCTGTTTGCGCACACATGCCCTGCAGTTGTACTGTGCGTTACTGTGGACATGACATTAAATGTTGTTTTTTAGGTGTTGTGCATCTTTTCTTATGCCATTGGCTGTGTATTTAGCCATTGGCACATGTTAACTTTGTAATACATGAGTCTAGTCCGCTTCCATAGCTCTGATGTTCTGTTTGGGAAAATGTAAACAATGTTTTTTGGTTTACATTTCCGTGGGCTTATGCTACACCTGCACCACTTCATGAATCGCTATCTGCCTTCATTTGCATGGTGCGACACTGCACATGGGGTGATTAGCATACCTATGTTGAGGGCTGCGCAGTTCTGGTGTACGCCAGTAGTGCACGTGGAATTGGATCATACCTGGATCGCTCGGCGGCCATATTTGGCATTATTCTGCCTACGCTACGCTTGCGCCTGGCGCAGGCTTCATGAATCCTGGGGTATGTCTTTTTTGTAATGAATTAGAGACTACAGATCATGTATTTTTGACATGTAAAATACTTACAAATTCTGGCAAAAGTTAATAGAAAGGAAAATCTTGAATGAGTTTCAAGAATATTAAGAACTGAACATGGTTATGATTCAGTATGGATTTTATGAAGGTTTAAATAAGGAATATGTTAAAAGATTAGATAAAAAAAGTTTGGATTATTTGGGTTATTTGAAATTAAAGACTGAATGAGATTATGATTAATGGTAATTGGGTCATGCCAAATATTTAAGGAAAATTAAGTGATGGTTATTGAAAAAGGAATGGAGTCTGTAAGTATATATGAGAGTTTTGTAGGAATGGAGTCATAACTTTTTTGTAAATATGTTAATATATTAATTTGTATATATTTGTAAATATGTGTTATTACTTGTACATAATAAAGGACCCCTACTATTTTCAAGAACTAGGTGGAGTGAGAGGGCTGTCACTAATACTTGGAGAATTCCTCAATGGGGGAAGGAGTTAACTTTGCTGCCAAAGAAATCTTGAAGAGAGAATAATAGCAAGATGAAATCCTAGTTACAGAGTTGGAGAGGTTGGGATATAGATATATTGGAGAACTTAACAAATGAAGGAGAACCAAATGAAGGAGCGGAGGCAAAATGCAGTGACATGATGGATAAAGTGCTGCAAGTGCAGGCTGATAGCTTGGCATTGTGGTAGAGAGGCAGATTACAGAGGCTGAAAGTACAGAGACATGTCTGGCTGATAAGAGTACTCATTTTTAAGAATATGCCTCAGCAAAAGTGTATTATGGATAACAGAAATTAAATAAAGAAAAAAACAGACACATGGAACAAGAAACAGTGTACAACATGAAGAGGCATTTGTCAGCAGTAGAATGGAAACACATTTAAATAAAAAGATTTACTTTAAAAAATAGTAGGGATTCACTAATGTCTACACAAATTGCACACTAAGTGTACATTGTTCTGAGTTAACAGACAACACAAGCATAACTCATGCCTTCTTCCTCCTAATTTTAGTTTTCCTACTGATTTTCTTGTAACCTTAAATAGAGGGGGATTCATAAAGGTAACCACAAACTGTAGACTACATGCCACTTAGTGTAACCTTTGGGAGTCACTAGAAAATGCAAAAAAAAGTGGTAGGGATGTTCTTGAATACAGATTGTGCATACTTAGTGTACACCTACTGTAGATGTTAACGAATCTGGCTTACAAAAGATTTGATACCAGGACATACCTTATGCATAGGCCAACAAGGGCTTAGTGCTTCTATGGGATGGCTTTCCATATTTATTTATTTATTTATTTATTAGAACATTGTTTCTTTGCTCTAAAAAATAAAGAAAGAAATCCCTCTTGCTTAATGAAAATGCACCCACAGAAAACTGGGCACTACTTCAGTTAACTTGACATTCACGTCACATCACATTAAGCTTAAACATCATGAGGTCATGGAGTTGAGACCTCACAACATTCAGATTTAGGCACAAAGCCACCTAAAGGAATATATATGTATATATTACAACAAGAAGTGATGTAATACTTGGTTTTACTGATTGACTGCAATGATAAGCAGTTACCAGAAAACAAAATAAAAAAAAAATAAATAAAAAAATGTGGTTCAGAGGTTAAAACTATGAAGCAAAATCATGGACATTCTGCAGAATTCTGCATAGACTTCAGAAGAATGGTGTGGTGAGATAAGTGTTATTAATATGTTTACAATAATGCTAGTAGTGATATAGTAGTGATAAAATACATGCTTTTGGCAGTATTTCTGACTCTGTAATTTGTAAGTACATTTGAGATGACAGGAATGGCACAGTAAGATAAAAGTGCAATTGCTACTTTAAAATGATACTGGAAGTGATCAACCAGATATTTTTGGCAATATTTTTCTAGAGTTGAGATTTATGTGGAACAGCTTGAAATGGAAGAATTTAATGTGTGACATCTTGGGAGGACATGGTTAACAGGCCACATTGCTTTGCCAAGGATGGTCTACTCCTATATCCTCTAGGCTTTCAAAAACTCAATAAAATGTTATCTACCTCCTAATGCCTTTTTAGGCAATGCCAACTTGACAAACCTACTGACAGCAAATCAACATATGTGAACCTCAAAGTGTTACTGCTCAATGACAGAAATGTAAATAAAAAAATACATTCCTGCAATCCCTCCTTTTACTTGAGAACACAGACATCTGTGCAGGTTACAGAGACATGGTTTGAAACAGTACAGAGTACCCTGACAGTGCAAGGTTTCAATGCTTTCCACACTTTTAGACCAGTAGCAGCACAGACAAGGGCAAAAGGTCTCAATATACATAAACAACAAGCATACCTCTAGGGTAGTGAAATAGGATGACATGCTGGAGTTCCTCCACATGCAGATCACCATAGACAAAATCCCATACCACATCCTAACCAGCTATAGGTCACTTTTCATGTGTCGAGAAGCTACAATGCATACTTGGACCTGCTGGATACATTTACCATCCAACCTAACACCCTACTCATGGGATACTTTAATTACCCCTTTATAGACTGCAAATCTTACATAGCCTCAAATCTATAGGCCTAGAAATTCTCTGACTTTGTAAATACAAACACCCTTGGCCATACAATGAATCTGTCCAATACAGGCTTCAACATATTGCACTTTGTGCTCACAAATATGGGAGAATGCTGCACCCCCTCAATGTCTTGTCCTTCATGGTAAGGTCCAGTCATAAAGTTCTTTCTTCAAAATCAGTTCCATAATCTCATTAAAACCAGTAACATTTAGGGACTTTTCCAAGGCAAATTATCTTTTATTATGTGATGGTTTGTCAAAATTCAATGGCCTTCCAAACCCTGAGAACACAGAAGCCTATGTTGAATTGCTGTCAGAAATTCTGTGCAACCATGTCAATGGTTTGCATAGAGGTTGATGTACCTACTAGAAGTACGTCCAGGACTAGGCCCAGAAACAAGCCACCCTAGTGACAAAAATCAAGATGCATAATTAATATTAAAAAAAACTCATCAAACTAAGTAGGCAGCTAATAGGGCTAATTAGGCCAAACCTCTCAAATGAAAGATAAATATAAGGCCATCTTCAGCAATGTCAGAAACCTCAAGGGCAGCACATACCAAATTACTGAAGTGGTGATTAATGGTAACATGTTCACCAAGGCTGATGAGATAGTGAACTTGTTACCAGAGAAATTCAGTTCTAACTTTAACCCTGTCTCACCCACAACCATCCCCCAGGAAATACTCTCAAACATAACCCTCCAACTATAACTAGGGAGCATGTATTAGCTGCACTCACTAAAGCAAGAATATAGTCTCAGTGGGCCCTGATAACATCCCAGGATGCCTCCTGAGAAGTCTAAAATTCAACTTATCAGGACTCCTGGAATCATTATTTAACTATATTCTTAAAACAGGCATTGTGTCACAAGAATGGAGAACAATGACAGTTGTCCTCCTTCCTAAGGAAGGACCTTCAACACATCCTGGAAACTACAAACCCATTAGTCTCTTTAGTCTTAGTTGCAGAGCCATGGAAATAGTTATCATGGAAGTTATCAACAAGGACATAGGAAACCTCCAGATACTTGATCCATCCCAGTGTGCCTTTGTCAAATGCTTGCTGAATCTGGTGGACTTCTTTGAAAAAGTCACTAAGACAATGGATGAGAGAAAATGGTGCATACTGTCTACTTAGATCTAGTTAAAGCATTTGATACAATACCCCACTTAGGCATTGCCAACACATTTATGGAACTAGTTATAAACTCTTTTATAACACACTGGATAGGTAGCTGGTTCAGTAATAGGATCCAGCAGATCAGAATTGGTGAGGCTACCTCTTCAAAGAGGACAGTTACCAGTGGAGTCCCTCAGGGTTCTGTGTTTGGCCCACTCTTCTTTGGCATCTACTTCTTGGATATCAAAGCTAATGTCAAAGACCTCTAGCTAACAAAGTACACAGATGATTGCAAACTGGGAGCAGTCATTGATTCCCCCAATGAGCAGAACACCCTTCTGGAAGGTCTCACATAGACAAAAACTTGATGCCAAAGCCATGGCTTAAAACCCAATACCAAGAAATGCAGTATAGTACCTTTTGAAAGGTCAGCCACCCCAGGAAATTATAACATCAATAAAACATCCCTAAAAGTTGATTCATAAGTCATGAATCTGGAACTCACACAGATAGCAACCTAGCCATCGGTCAACATATGTAAAAGATAGTAAGAAAATCCTTATATGTTTCTCATCGTATATGCAACGGCATGACATCTAGGTAAAGTGAGGTTATCATACCACTGTACTTGGTCCTTATCAAAACCATCATAGAGTATAATGCCCCCTCCGGTATGTACCTGACCAGACACATGCAGCAACTTGAACATTCACAAAGGATCTTACAAAAATAATTTAAGGAATAAGCAAAATGTCTTATGCTGATTGCCTCAAACCCCTGTCTGTTTACTTGGTATCATACAGATTTCTGAAAGGTGATCTTTCCCTGGCATATAAGGCATCTCTGGATCCTGTTTTGATGAACCTTTTGCACATCTGCAAAACAAACAGTATCAGAAATACTAGGGTAAAAGACCTACATTTTGCTTGTGACATAAATAGCACACGTTTGACAGACAGATATATTTCTCCCCATTTATGTGAATCAGAGTTCCTTCCTATCCCTTTTTAATTACGATTTGGACCATTGGATGGGTAATTGGAAATTCACCTTTGGTCTTCTGCCTATGACTCTGATGGACAGATGCAAACAGTAAATCACCCCCCATATAATTCAAACTTGTGGATCACATTTGGGTTGCACAGCTAGGCTTATAAGGAACCTAGTGGTCAATAGTCTAGTACACACCTATGAACCTGTTTGAGCATGGAAAATAATATTACAGAAACCATAGATATCATGGGAATAACTGCTAGATGGGGTTTGGGGTTGGCCAGATGAAAGTAACTCACCTTATTTGCTTAGTTTAAACAGTCACTTTCTAGCTTTCCTGGACTAGTGTGCATTTGTGAAAAGTAAGAATAGACAACTTAACTGGACACCTGATATGCACAGATTGAGCTGGTATAATTGCTGTGGAGTCTTCTGTGGTAGAAAATGGCTACTTGCTTGCTGCTCTTTGCTAAGCATTTTGGCTTGATTATGGGATGCAACTTGCAATATTTTAATGTTAGGCAATTGTCAGTATGAAACAAAGGTGGAATACATTACATGGATATCATATTTTATCATACTCAGACACCTGAACTGTATATTGAAATGTCTGTAACTGCTTGGTGAGTATTGTCTAGCTGAAAAAGACTGATCCTGTTGTCACCTGCTAATTTCAACATTCATCTCTCAAAAAATAAATAAATAAAGTGAGTGATAAATACATCACAGAATACCAGACCTTCAGGATGTCTAGAGACAGGTAATCTTCATACACAAAGATTATATATGTGGATTTTGACATGGGCTTAATAATCACCTAGGCCCTGAATCTCACCTATTCTAAAACCAACCATGTTCATTGGTGTACACAGAGGTTCATTGTACTTGTGTAAGGAATTGGAGACAGTGTTATTATTTCTTTAACATTACTCCCAAGCCTCAGAGATCACTATATCTTGGGGCAGATTCCAAAAGAGTTACTCTCAGTGTAAGTCTGCCCTGATTCCAAAAGATTTGCACTCAGTGTAAGTGACTTACTTCTTTTTATGACCTGCCTATAAACAAGATTACACTGAGGGCCCAATTCAGAAATACTGCTCTCAGTGTAAGGGGTCATTTACATGCTGTTTGTATATCTCTGACAGCAAATATGTTAGCATCTATTTGCTTTTTCAGTTTTGTCCCAGTCTGACATCATAAAGATGTACAGTTTTGGGGGTGAGGATGCATGCTGTACATGAATATGACAGCATCAGCTTTAAATATATGATTGTTGGCATTGGTGCCCTAATTTTAATCCCAATTTATCACCAGAGGGGGATACACAGAAAGTGACTACTTATTTTGTGGATGGGGAGATGGAGTAGGGAAGCAGGTACTATTCCCAAATATGATTTATGTATCCTCACAAGCATTTGTCTTCTTAGTTTATTGTGAACTGGTGGATTGTTAGCTTTGAGTATTACAACTTGGACAAAACATATTTCTTCCTTGAAATAAAAAAAGTAAGACTGAATTTCTTTTCAATACATTTGTTCAGGCCATAACTGGATAAAAAGGCTGGAAAAAGAGCTCTAAAATTCACCTCAGAGCATCTATAACCTCAGTTACTTCTGGGTAACTATCAGCCCCTAGGCCCCAGCTTAATTTATTTATTATAGGGTAAGTCTTAGTTATTAAGGTGTGTTGAAAGGATGCAGGAAAAAGTAAAGATGGGTAAGACTAATCTTACTTCTTTAATCACAGTTTCCATTCAGACCATAGTTGGATAAATAACTTGGTTAAATAAAACTCTAAAATGTATCTCAAAGGATCGAGAACATTAATGGCTTAATACATCACTTCTACTACAGATAATACAGTATAATTATGGTCAGTTAAAATGTGCTGAATGATGCAGGAAAAAAAAGAGCTGAAGCATAATATTTTATTTCTTTTTTCATGGTTTTTGTTCACGTGATCAATGGATAAAAAAAGATTGCTTAAAAACTCTGAAATGCATCTCAGAGCATCTAGATCCTCAGTCTCTGGATTAATGCAGTTGTTTCCTCCACAGTTATCAGAAAGTGGTCTTGCTTAGATAGATAAAAATTATTGACTGATTGATTGATTGACATTTGTTTACCAGGAAAGTCTGACGGGGTCACAGGAGCCCATTTTCAGTTAAGGCCTGGGGAGAAATGCTCCAATTTACACAGCTAAGTTACAAAACATTTTGTCAAGATACATGATCAGTTATTTGGTGTTGTAGACAGAAAGAAAGATGCAAGCATTAGACCGAGAAGAAAAAAGATAAAACACAATTTACAATTTTATTTCGAGTCATAATATTTAGAACATGTTGAATGAATGAATTACTACAGGAAAGAAACTGAAGAGTAATACAAACTGTCATAAAAAGGAAAAAAAGGTAATCTGGATATTGTAACTAGACAACGATGAAGCTGGCATCAGAGAAGGGGTGCCATGGAACATTTTTGCCAAGGGTTCTAGTGTACCAAAGGCTGTCCTTTTTATACATTTGGGGTTGGAAGACTTTTGTGAAGTAGTTTTGACAACACATTTTGTAAAGACTAGTTTTCTTTATTTTTAGAACTTTAGCTTTCAGTTTAAAAGAAAACTGTAACATTCAGAATTTCACAAATGGAGGAATTTGAAATTAAAATATCATGTTATGTGATAAAGTGAATGATATAAAGAAAATGTATGATAACAGAAATGTATGGACAGAAGGATGCAACTCTGGGTTACATTGGATATCTCTGATGAAAAATTACAGAATATTTAAAATAATATAACAGTAAATGGGAACAGAGCAACTGTTGCATATCGGGGAACAGACAAAGACTTGCTCCTCTTGTAGAGAGTAAAAGACATTTGACTCAGGGATATATAAAAAGAAAATGCATATATCAAGGCCATACTGATAAAAACTATAGACCATTTTGCAGTTAATGTAATGGGCCTGGCCATTTAAGGATTGAATATCCAATACTGGAAAACAAATGAACACATGAGGAGGAAACACAATATATAGAAAACAATATTCAGAAGAAAGAGAAATGGCTAATACAAGTAAGGAAGACAGGGAAATAAATATAATTTGGGGTGAAAAGGGAACAAAACAAATGACTAATGGTAAATGAGATTCAGATACAAACAAAAACATGTGATGGATTAGCAAGTGATAAACAGAAAGATGACTCAGAGACATGTGAAGAACAACAGCAGAAAGAAGTTAAATCTATTGCAGGTAAAGTAAAAGGGAATAGGAAGAAAAAAAGATGTAATAAAAGGAAAGGGGTGAATTAGTTATCTTGGGACTAAATGTGAATAGTATAAGAAATGAAGTTTTAATGGTTGTTGAATACTGGAAAAAGAAAAAAGATGGATGTACTATGTTTGCTGAATACAAGATGTGTTAAAGAAGAAAAAAGAGAAAAAAAAAATGAAACCAAATGAAGAAGAAAGATTATATGGTCAGTAAGATATGCAACATCTTCTAGGTTAGTTAATAAGAGAAGATGAAGTAAAAATATTTGATGCAACAATTTTGATACCAAGAAGGGTGATGATATGTGACTTGAGAAAAAATGGAAAATGTGAGATGTTTATAATAATATATACTTATACAAACATGTCAGAAAGAAAAATAAATGCTTGAAAATTTTTTAAAAATATGATAGTAAACATGTCAATGGTAATGATGGAGACTAACTGTAAGGTAAGAAAATTAAAAGGAAAATAACACAAATTGTAAAGGTGATAAAAGAAGTGCTACAATGTGGAAAACAGAGAACAAGAAAATGTAGAGGGTAGACAAACAAAATCCATGGCATTATTCCTAATATATGAAGCCTAGCCAGTGTTGTCCCAGTCATAAGGCATGTAGCCTCAACCAAATAGATTATCATAGGCCAATCAGTTTAATATTTATTCATTGAAAATTTTAGGAGAGATGTCTGTTACCAATACC
This sequence comes from Protopterus annectens, assembly GCF_019279795.1. Classification (NCBI taxonomy): domain Eukaryota; kingdom Metazoa; phylum Chordata; order Ceratodontiformes; family Protopteridae; genus Protopterus; species Protopterus annectens. The sequence goes on from NC_056745.1 coordinate 1,239,465,179, forward strand.
AGACCAAAACAAAGCATATGCAGTAGGCCTTGATGCCAGTCAGGATTTTTTTTGGCATTCTTTATGGCTCCCCACAGCTGACAATCAGCTGTAACCAACTCATGTCCTTACTGACTGGGTCTTATCCTCACCCAGACTCTACCTGATCCAAACCAGTGCTGGTGAGGCAATTGAAGATGATGATACAGTGTCATATAACTGCTCATAAGTGTCTTCTGATGCCCTATGCTTTCCCCTCCTTCCCTCTACATGTATTTTGGATGTCCAATTCAGATGTGCAGTAGGGATGTATTGGTTTGCCATCCTGCCTCTGTGGTAACTCAGCCAATCTCCCCACGTAGCCCCTTTAGAACCATGACCCTGTCTGCCTCCAGCTTACACCAGGGATTGACTGTGAGGTGCATGCAAGTGTATCCAAGATGGGCAAATCCATCTTTATCAGATAGTGCCTCAGGCACTTAAGACATTAACTGAACCAAAGTTGCTTGAGACATAGTCAGGGCCTTATCTCTTGATGCAATGGAGCTGGTTAAAAATAAACATGGTTTGATGAAGAAATGCTCAACTCTTTCCAGTCATGTGGATTTCTGTAATTCAATGAGTAAGGTTACAGATGTGGCTCTGTGGTGTATCTGGACTTAGCAAAGTCTTTTGATAGTGTTTGCTACAGAATTATAATCAATAGCATTATCAAATTAGTAGCAAAGTCCTTTAAAGTGGCATGGTTGCATTGTTGGTCTCAGAAAAGATGTCAAAGAGTAAACATGCAAGGTCATTTTTTTTTTGTCAGTAGCCTACGGTATGTTCTGCAGCCTCATGGGGATCAATGCTGAATGCAATGTTCTTCAATATAGTATTCTCTCTTTTGTCAAAATCATGTAATTACTGGTCATCTAAATATGCTGTTGATATCAAAATTGGAGGTATCATAACAGATGAAGAGGACTGCATATTGTTTAGCATCTACCTGTCTATAATCTGCAGCTGGCCGAATGATCATGGACTCAGTATGAACTTCAACTGGAATATAATGCTGTTTGGGCCGTTGATGCCAAACTCGGTTGGTAGCTCATCTGTTCAGAAAGTTAATGCCTATAAGAACCTGGGAATATTAGTAAGTAGTAATATGCGCTTCAGACACAATCTACTCTTGATTAAAATAAAAGCTCTGAAGGTCATACATAAGCTTTGTTTTCAGAAGTATGCCATCTAGATCTCAGCCACTAACAAGAATGTATAGCTCATATGTTAGACCAGCAATTGACCGCAATTCTATGCTTTATTCATACACAAATGGATATGTGCTGTCAATGGAAAGAGTAGAAAAAAATTCACAAAAAGAATACCTTCATGCAGGAACAAGACATACACAAAACAACTACTCTATTCCATCAGCTACTGTTTTATTAGGGTAAGTTTTGTTTTGCCTTTAAAGTACTTCATAATAAAGAATTAGGGATATTACTAGAAAATGAAAACAGCCGATCTCTTTGAGAGAGTATTTTCTTATACAAAGTAGTGAAGTGTGGAACTGCTGAAAATGATAGATTTACTTATTAATCGATTGCTGAGCTCTGGGATATGCTACTATTACCTATTAGACTTGGTAAATCTTTGGCCAGGTTCAAGAATGCAATAGACTGTGGATAGGTTTTGTTTTTATATTCCACTAATTTGGGGTTCAAGTAAATCCCTCAGACTTGAACACAGGTGATATAAAACTATGATTTATAGTAGACTCTTGATCTTCATGCTTAAAGATGGACCTGGGAGGACTGTAGAAGGAGTTGCATACACCAGAAAGAAGACACTCCACAGGGTATCCTTGTAAAATAAGGGAGCTGAACCCTCAAGTGTCGAAGCCAGATGGATTTATCCCTGTATGCATGGAAGAATAAGGTATTGTGGTTTTTCCTTGTCTCTGTGGCTGCAAGGAGAGCTACTCTATTGATATGGAGATCTCTGTAAATAAGGTTGATTTATTTGCCAGCTGCTCTGCCAGAATGCTGCCTATAAAAGGAATGTTTTTTTGTACTGCCTTGTTAAGTGGGTAGGCCCACTGGACACAAGAGCCTCCTTTCAAGGGCTACTCAGGAGCACTGTTTGATTACGTGACCTACTCAGAGTTATACAGTAAGCAAATGGAGGTGGAAGAAGTCATATCAAGTACCAATGACTATAGGAAGCACCTTGTTAACAGATTATTCTCTACCTGAATAGCCTCCTCTTTGGCTGGCTGTGCTAGATCTTACCATGGTCCACTCTGTGATTAAATACTTGTCTCTCTCTTACTTTAATTTGCTGTTGGGTCCCTATGTCCACACAGTTCTCTACAAGTTTGGTACATCCCCATTTACCAGCAGACCAATCCCCAAAATCCCGTAGTACTGCTCAGATTTCCTGAACCTGGGTAGAAGATAGAAGATAGCTGCTGGGATATACTATTTCACCTGCTGAGGTTTTAGACTGAGCTTCACTGAGAAACTCCAGTCTGATTCTTCCTGTAATCAAAGTCAGATTTGTATGCCAGTGTCTATGTATCATGTAAGGGCTTCACCATGTAACATAGTTGTGTTTTTTTTTCTTTTGCCTGCCTAGCAACTCCAGAAAGAAGTTAGCATCCTTTAACTTTCTTGTGCATAAAAGTACCCTCCTATGTTGAATGTGGCTTATTCTGTCTAAATAAGAATAAGCAACATCACCTTCTGCCCAATAACATATACTTGCAGGCTGTAGCTGTCCAGTCATGTCAGGTGTTTTGCTGCCATTGTACTTGTTTTAGGTGCTAAGCCTAATCCTGGAATTTAGGACATATACCACAAACAATTCCTTGCAGGAATCACAACCAGTCTGCTACTCATTATGGATTAAATCCAGAGGCTGTTGCACTGTGTGAACATATGATAACTGGAAGGAAAAATATAGACTCAAGTGGCATATCTGTGTATGCAACACATATATGGAAATAATGTCCTACTCACATTTACACTGACCTGCAACCATCTTCCACTGGGCCAGTTGTCTGTGGATGGCAGGGGTAGTCTTTAAATACTTTGTTCCATAGCATTTCCAAAAATAGGACAGCAGATTTGATTTGAAATTATCACCTCTGCAAACATTTCTCAGGGGAAACCTACTCTGCTAAAAATTTCTAACGGAGCATTTGCTACTGCTTCTGCTCCAGAAGAAGACAAAACCACTGCTTCAGGAAATGTATCAGCATGGTCCATGACCATCAAGTCATATCTCCTATCTGTAGTGCTTGGTATCCAAGAGCCCCCAAATGATGACGTGTACTACTACCAGGCAATGTTCATCTAACTATAGCATTACAATATACTTTCAACAATACATGTTTGTATAGCATTCTTGATTTCTCTAACAATCATGACCCTGAAAATGAACCACCTAGATCAGTGTTACACCCCTGTTAAAACATAAACACAAAACCATGCAGGATGCATCTCACAATTTTATGGCCAGGAATGGATACAGCTTTGCAACCTCCCAGCTGTAGTTCCACCGGTCTGCATTGGTCTCCTAGGCAATTGCTATATCTAAAAGAATGTCAGGCTATCATCCCAGAATTGCAATTCTTACAGAAACTTAAGTGAGTACATATTGTCAATTCATCAGAGCAGGAAAAACTTCCAATTTGATACATATGGGCAAGTTCCTTAAGCTCCACCAATCACTGACAATTAATTGATTTACCAAATAGTAGAGGTTTGCAAATCTCTGTACAGTGTTCTATAACCACACCCTGTAATGCCACAGTACAATGCCAGTAATTTTCCTGGCTGCGTTTCCCCTGGTTCCTACAAACTCATCACATGGTAGTAGTCTTCTCCAGCAGTGCAAAGTTTCAAAGGGCCTGCAATTAAGTGCAGGTAGCCCAAATATCTGAGCAGCTGTGGTCAAACTCTACACTGGGTGGTGCCTTCAATTTGCTAGCCATGTTGGGGGCAGAGATACAACAGCGCATCAGCACCCTTCTATAACCACAATAGGGAGTGACAAACAGGCACCTGACACACACATAGACAAAGATAGGTTTGCTTAAAAAACACAGGGCCGTGGTACAGGAAATAAGTGCAACAGATTTATGAACGTGCAGTTCACAAAGAAAGTCTCTCTCCCTCACTTTAGATTTCTGTCTCCATATGTGTATTCAATCAACACATTTGAGACTGGACATGGGGGACTGAAGTCACTAAATAATGAGATACATTAGCTTTTAAGTTTGGGAGTTCCTATCCTTCAGAAAATGTATGCTAATTTGTCCCTGATTTTGGGCCTTTGTCACGCCCCACACCTTAATTTTAGCTTTGTCCAGATGGGGGGAAAATGATAGTAACCTAAAGTCAGGACTGAACATTATATGCTGGAACTGTGGTGCTGAAATACTGAGCTATACTACACTAAATCAGAGGTGCTGGAAGATGCTGAAGGCTAGGTGGCAGAGGTACAGAGAGGCATGTAGTAACATGAAAAAGGAATTTTTAAGTTTTTCTTCTACTGTTAAACTGTGATAAAAGATATTGTGATGCCTATGCACTGCTCCAGCAATCAAGGAGCCTCAGTCCTCAAAACGAACAACAGTGAGGGGCATCCATATAGGGAAAGGATAAAACATACACACACAGTAAAGTACAATTTATCTTAAGAGCTCACAGAGATCACAGTCAGTTTGGGGCTGGTCTCTCCCTTTCTCTCTAGGTCTCCAATAAGATTCACCACTGGCACAGCTATTGGCTCCAGCTCTCAGCCTGGTGGGCAAGCTAAAACCTCCAGCACCATCTCTGTCCAACCAGTGCTTCGTGTCCCTGCCCAAGTAGCTGACACATACAAACTTTGAGATAAGAGTTTATACAACCACACAGACACTCCTGGGGAAGGCTGGCACAGGTTCTCCAGCTGTGCCCCTTTTCTGCCCAGTCTAAAAGGTAGCACCAGCTGCCACCACCCACTAATATCAGCTACTCAAAGGCCCTTCTGAAAGGGTGTCCAATTATTACTGTGCAATATTATTATCCAAATGGTAAGTGTGACTGAACAGTCAAGGCTTATTAGAGTGACTTAGTACAGTATCACTATATACATGCAATGTACTTGAGAGCTTAAATTATCTCTACATAAAACAGCCATAGTTGAAAGGTTTAAAAATATTTAATAATAAATAATAAAAACACAAGACAATACTTCCTACTACACAGTGCTAGTCAAGAGTTCAGAGATCACAGAGAAATACTTAAAATAATACAGTAGAAAAGTTCTAACATCAACACAGAAAAACACTTAGTCAAATATTCCTAATTCCTAGCTATTTCTAAGAGAAAACACAGTTCTAAATAACTTACATATAGAGCAAAGCAGTGCTGGTGATGTTGGATGTTCTCAAGACAAAATGCACAGAGGTCTCTGATTCTCTCTCGTTAAATTGATGACAGAGAGCTGCTTCACATGACATCATTCTTCACATTTCTCTGGTGTTCCCATGCTAAGAGAAACTACATTTACATTCTTTACACCTGGTCAGAAACCAGAGTAATAAAGGACATTTATACATGCAAATTTTAGCTATTAACTCTGGCCACAAAACAATAGACAAAATTCCTTCATCCAGACATATCAACTCTGAATTTTGACATCAAAGACAGTCATAAAATGCTTGACTTAGCTTTCTTACAACATAGACCACGGTTGTTACATTTTTGCAGTTCAATATCCAATGCAGTCTTTTCACATTTAAGAGAACAAGCCTCTGGCTTACATTAATATTTACAAATGACAGATATATCTACAAAATTCTAACTGGCTAGGCTGGCAGCCTTCACCTATCTTCACACATCTCCCCCTGGAGAACTCAAGCTAGTTTTTCAAGTGACCCTTGAAAAATGTTGCTTGAGAGGGTTAGGTCTATCTGAGTATACCTTACCCAATTCCCTGTCTTGAGAGCCAATTTGCATTGGCATTGCTAATCCCACTGTGGTGCTGCACTGACATATCATATGCTTGCAACCTTAGGCTCCATCTTAGCAACTTGGCATTTTGCTGGCTGGCTCAGTGTAACCATGATACAGGGTTGTGATCCCCATACAGATAAGGCTGGAGTTTCTGCAGTGCCCACACTATGGCTACACATTCCTTTTCTACAGCTGCATAGCATTTCTCCCTGGGTTGGAGACTATGACTGAGATAAACCACTGGGTGCTCTTTTCCCTCTGAAGAAATCTGGCTAAGTACAGCCTCCACCCCATGGTTGAAGCATCCACCTGCACAACAAATTATTTGCTGTTATCTGGACTGGCTAACACAGGGGGGTCCTCCCAGAAGCTTCTTTAAGCTTCTGGAATGCCTGCTCACATGCTGTGGTCCACACTACCTTATCTGGCCTATTCTTCATTGTCAGGTCTGTGAGGCCAGTAGCTATGGTACTATAACTGGAGATGAACTTTCTGTACTACCCTGCTGTCCCTAAGAATGCCCTCACCTGCTTTTTGGTAACAGGTGCAGAGCATGCCTGAATGGCTTCCACTTTGGCAAGTTCTTGCCTGATCTTACCACTCCCCACTCTATGTCCCAGGTAGGAGACCTCTGCCATACCCACCTGAAATTTGCTCAGCTTAATGGTCAACCCTGCCCTCTGTAGTATGCCTAGCACCTCCCTGACATGCTGAAGGTGCTGTTGTCAGGAATGGCTGTAGATGGCAATATCATCTAGGTAAGCAAGGGTAAACCCTCCTGCTCCTACTAGGATATGATCTACCAGCCTCTGAAAAGTTGCTGGGGCATTTTTCATCCCAAAGGGCATCTTTGTGAACTCATACAAGCCAAAAGGAGTCACAAAGGCTGACTTCTCTTTAGCACTGGGAGTCAAGGGCAACTGCCCATAACCCTTGGTGAGATCAGTGGTTGTGATATACTTAGACCAACCCAGCTGCTCTAGAGCATCATCTGTCCTAGGCATAGGGTAAGCATCTGACTCCGTGTTACTGTTTAATTTCCTGTAGTCCACACAGAACCTGGTGCTGCCATCCTTCTTTGGCACCAGCACCACTGGGGAGACCCAGGGACTGTTGGACTCTTGAATTACCTCTAATTCCAACATCTCCTGTATCTCTTCTCTCAGAGTCTGTTTGACTCTCTCAGGTACCCTATAAGGCACCTGCCTAATAGGCCTTTGGGATCATGTATCCACCTGGTATTGCACCAGGTGGGTGCATCCTCGCTTCCCAGTGAACATGTCCTCAAACTAATGTAACACTGCTTGGATTTTTCGAACCTGGGTAGGAGATAGCTGCTGGGACATTGCTACCCCTTCCACCGAGGTGTCAGTCCGAGCCTTACTGAGGAGATCAGTCACCAGATCTCCCTCAGACTCCTCCTGCAGTCCACTGCAAATGCTCAGCACAAGGGCCTCCATATCATAGTAAGGTCTCATTATGCTAACATGGTACAATTTGTACCCCTGCCTCTTGCCTAGCAGTTCCACCATGTCATAAACATCACTTACCTTTCTTATCACCTTGTAGGGTCCCTCGCAAGCTGCTTGCAGCTTGTTTTGTCTGACAGGAATGAGAACCATTACCTGCTGCCTCACAGCATACTCTCTAACTTGAGAATTCCTGTCATACCACACCTTTTTCTGTTGTTGGGCTTCTGCCAGGTTCTCCTGGGCCAAGACCATGAGTTCCCTGAGCCTTGTCCTGAGGTTTAGGACATATGCCTCAACAGACTCCTTGTGAGGTTCACACTCACCTTCCCACTTATCTTGAATTAAATATAGAGGTCCCCTCACCCTATGCCCATACAGCAACTAAAAGGGTGAAAAACCTGTGGATTCCTGGGGAACCTCTCTGTAAGCAAACAACAGATGGGGCAAATATTTGTCCCACTCCCTCTTAAAACTGGCCTGCAAATACCCATAGCATGGATTTGATTGTATAGTTTAATCTCTCAACCAGACCATTAGTCTGGGGATGGTAGGGAGTGGTCTTCATGTGCTTCATCCCACAGTACTTTCACAGACAAGCCAGCAGGTCTGACATGAAATTGGCACCTCTGTCAGACAGTATTTCTTTGGGAAACCTACCCTGCTGAAAACCTCTAACAAAGCATTTGCCACCTTTTCTGCCTCAATGGAGGACAGAGCCACTGCCTCAGGGTATCGTGTAGCATAACCCACTACCACTAGGATATACTTTTTCCCTGTGGAACTTGGGGTACTCAGAGGCCTGACAATATCCATAGCCACCCTTTGAAATGGCTCGTCAATCACAGGCAAAGGCATTAAAGGAGCTCTCCCCTTCTCTCCTACCTTGCCTACCTTTTGGCAGTGCTCACAGGTCCTGCAGTACCCTATTACATCTCTGGAAATTCCAGGCCAATAGAAGTTCTATTTAATATGTTTCTTTGTACATTTTATGCCTATATGACCTGCAAATGGAATATCATGGGCTATGGCTAGAAGCACCAGATGGTAGGCTCTAGGTACTACAAACTGCTGTACTCTCTCACCTTCTAGCCTTCTCTCAGGGGTCCACTCTCTATACAGTAAAACGTTGTCCCAGTACACAGATCCCCCCTTGCCTTGAGAATCAGGTGCCTCCCTAGCTACCTGCCTCAGGCCTTGCAATGTAGGGTCTGAGAGCTGAGCCTGTCTCAACTCTGTCTTGGTAACCCTTCCCAGCTCCCCTTCCACAGGAAGTCTGGCATCCTCTGACAGTGGTACTTCACTGTCAACCTGGGTACTACTACTACTCACCTCTGCCTTTGCAGTCACTTTGTCCAAGGGAACATCAGTACCCGAAAGCAGCTGTGGCTCACCTTCAGTCTCACTGTTACAGTGTAGCTCCCTCTCTGAAGTAACCACTGCAAGTATGCAGTCTATCTGGGTCTCCCCCAGGCTACCAGACCCATATGCTTGTCTCCTAGCCTGACTGAGTGTAACTACATAAGCACATGGTACTGCCTCATCCAAATCCTTCCCTATCAGGACTTCTGCAGGATGGTAGTTTGGTACCATTGTTGTCTCAAGACAACTTACTATTGGCATTTTGTTTTTCCCACTAACTAGCTTTCGCACCTTTTGCTCCCCACCTTGCCTCCGTGGACATCTGTATGCCACTTAGCCCCACTGGTTGCATTCAAAACATTTAACCCTAGGTCCTGGACGTGCACCTGAACTAGTGACTTCCCCTGCTACTGGCAGATTCTGTTGGGGCAGTCTGTGCTGCCCACCATGGGTTCCTTTAGACCCATGAGCAGTACTTGGGGTCCTGTTCCTGAGTAGGGATGCCCTGCTTGCTAGGTATACATCTCCCTTCATCCCCAACTCCTCTGAAGTAGCACATTGTCTATCAGCTAACCAGATCCTCATGTCCTCAGGCAAAGTGCTAAGGGCTTGTTCCCTCACCAAAAGGTCTGCCAGCCCTCCAAATGTGGTTACCTGACATTCACTCACCCACCTATGAAAATAAGTGCTCAGTTCAGCAGCATATTCACACAAACTTTCATCTGCCTTGCATCTATGCTCATGAAACTTTTTCCTATACATTTCAGGTGTTAGCTTAAAACATTCTGTGATTTTTAATGGCAGTATAATCAAAATAACAGTCAGGACTTATTTGGAGTGACTTGTTACAGTATTACTATATACATGTAATGTACTCTTATAGCTTAAATTATCTCTGCACAAAACAGCCACAGTTGAAATATTTAATAATAAAGAATAAAAACACAAGACAATGCTTCTTACTACACAGTGCTAGTCAAGAGTTCAGAGATCACAGAGAAATACTTAAAATAATACCATAGAAAAGTTCTGATATCACAGAAAAACAAACCAGTCTAATCTTCCTATTTCCTAGCTATATCTAAGAGAAAACACATTTCTAAAATCTTACTTACATCTAGAAACAGGCAGTGCCGGTGATATTGGATGTTCTCAAGACAAAATGCTATGAGCTCTCTGATTCTCTCTCTTTAAATTGATAACACAGAGGTGCTTCACATGGCATCATTCTTCACACTTCTCTGGTGTTCCCAGGCTAACATAAACTACAGTTACATTCTTTACACCTGGTCAGAAACCAGAGTAATAAAGGACATTTATACATGCAAATTCTAGCTATTAGCTCTGGTCTTAAAACAATAGGCAGGATGCCTCCCTCTAGACATATCGGCTCCAAATTTTGGCATCAAAGACAGTCATAAAATGCTTGGCTTAGCTTTTTTTACAGCAGAATGCACTGGTGTTAAATTTTTGCAGTTCAATATCCAATGTAGTCTTTTTCACATTTAAGAGAACAAGCCTGAGGCTTACATTAATATTTAAAAATGACAGAATTATCTACAAAATTCTATCTGCCTAGGCTGGCAGCCTTCACCTATCTTCACAACATCTTCCCGTTTTACCAAAGGTTCTTCAAGATCTCTTGTCTCAGGGTACTATTCAGGATATCCTGAGTCCGAAGTGAGAAAGGGTTCTCCTCATGACTGTTTTTAGTGCCCAGAAAAGAGGGCACATGGAGACCTATTCAAAACCTCTCTCAGCTAAACACTTTTCTAAGGGTACCTTCCTTTCAGATATTATCCCTTCAGATTCTGTTTCCTCTCTTCTCTCTCAGGCCTAGATGGTGTTTCTGGATCTCAAGGATGCTTATCTCTGTATTTTGATCCATCCTCTTTTCAGGATGTTTTTGCATTTCTCTGTTGCTTTCTGGAATTTTCAGGTTTCTGCTTTGCCCTGTGGCCTTTCTACTTCCCCAATAGTGTTCAGCAAATGCCTTGCTCCTGTGATTACCTTTTGTAAACTTCAAGGGACCTAAATATTTCCTTTCTTGGTTGACCTGTTGATTCAGGTGTCTTCTCCAGAGACTCATTTTCAAAATATTCATTTTGTTATATCTCTTCTTCAGAGCCTGGGGTTCACTGTAACTTTCAAAAAGTCCTCTCTCACTCATTCCCAGGATCATGTTTTTCTGGGTTGCAGGATTCAGGCAGTGACAATGCTTGCATCCCTGCCCCCTCCAAAGGCCTTAACTCTCATTTCTTTCTTTCATACTCTTCTTCCTCTGGCTTTCCTTTACACTAGGGGGTTTCTGAGAGTTCTGGGTTTCATGGCATCCACCGTTCTGATGCTCCCTCTGGCTAACCTTCAGACGAGAAAGTTTCAGTTGTTTCTGAAGTCAGTGTGACTTCAACAGGCTCATCCTCTAGAGTCTGTAGTTCTTTTTACTTCCCTCAGACAAGAACTTCTCTGGTGGATTCATCAGTTGTTGCTGAATCCAGAGATCCCTTTTCTTCCCCCTCTTCCCTCTCAGGAACTGTTCACAAGTGTCTCAGACATGGGATGGGAGGTGACTTTTGTTTCCCTAAATGTACATTGGTGTGGTCACCTCATCAGCAGAAGGAGCACATCAATGTCAACAATATGAGAGCACTTCTTCTGGCCCTTCAGCCCTTTCAGTCTTCCTTTTCTCCAGGGCCTCTCAAGGTATTTACAGACAATGCCACAGTTATGTGTTATATCAAAAAGCAGGGAAGAAAGAGGTCTTATCTTTTATGTTGGTTGGCACTTCTGGTATAGGATCTTGTTGTCAAGTGTCAAATGACTCTTCAAGCAATTTATATCCCTTCCAGTCAGAACACTGTGGCAGACACTCTAAGCAGGTCCTTAATTCAGTCCCATGAATGGATGTTTTACAGGGATGTGTTTCTGGACATTATCCACCAGTGGGACACTCCTCAAGTGGATCTTTTTGCCTCCCCTCTGAACAGACAACTTCCTCTGTTTTGTGCCAGAGTATTAGGTCTTCTGGCATGGAAGGTGGAAGCCCTCTCATTCTCTTGGAAAGGGATTTTTTATATGCATTCCCGCCCCTTCTTCTCATTCCAAAGGTCCTGTTCAAAATTAAATGGGTTGCTCCCAAAAATCTTGTTGGTGACTCCCTTTTGGCAGTGAATTCACTGATTCCCTCTTCTTCTGCATCTAACCAGGGGCAAGCATCACAAGTTACCTCACAGGGTGCATCTAGTCACACAAGACAAGGGATAACTTATCCATCCCCACCTGTCCAAGCTTCAACTGACACTGTGGGTGATAGGATTTTGATTCCTCATAGACACCTTTTTTCTGAGGAAGTGCTGCAAGTCATGCAGGAGGTCAGGAAACTGATGACTAAGAAATCCTACTTATCCAAATGGAATAGGTTTTCTTTTTGGTGTCGCTCTTGTAACCTGGCCCCACTTACTATGGATGCTCCTTTAGTTCTCTCTTATTTGTGTGAGTTGCTCAATGCTGGTTTGGCCTATTTTTCTAATAAGGCCCACATATCAGTTATCTGTGCTAGTCTGCCTTTTTCTCCTGCTTTAGCTGCTAGATTTGAGGTTAGACAATTTCTTAAAGGGACCCTTAATATTAGACCTCCCAGGAAGCCTGTTCCTTCTCCCTGGGATCTTAATTTTGTTTTGGAGAAGTTGACACAGGCTCCTGTTGAGCCTGCTGCTTCAGCTTCCTTGCAACATTCTTCCTGGAAGACTCTTCTTTTGTTAGTGCTTGCTTCTGCCAAACAGGTGTCTGAGTTGCAGACCATTATGGCTTGCCTCCCTTTTTTGATTTTTCATGAGTACAGAGAGTCCTTGCACACTAACCCTTCTTTTATACTGAAAGTGGTTAATGAGCTATTACATAATCAGTCTATTAATCCGCCTACTTTTTCCTCTCTCTCCAAACTGACAGTGAAAGGGTGCTGCATACTTTGGACATGCACAGGCAACTTAAAATTTATTTGGATATGACCAAGGCTATCAGAAAATCTAATCAGTTATTCGTTTCTTTTCATCCTAGATATTTGGGGCTTGCTGTATCCAAGCAAACTGTTTCTTCTTGGATTTCGAAGGCTATTTCCTTTTGTTACACTTTTCATGGCAAGAGCCTTCCTTTTTTTAATTAAGGCTCAGTCTGCTACAGCTAATTCTTCTGGTGCCATTTTTGTTTCAAAGGCTTAGATACTAATTCTATTCTTGAAGCAGCTAACTGGACTTCTGTGCGTACCGTTACGATGCACTTCAAGTTGCATGGTATCTCTAGAGCTAGGGCTGGTTTTGCTAGTTCAGTTCTTCATGGTTTTTAGGGGACTTTTCTGATCTTTCCTCCTCCCAAGTTTCATCTTGAGCTTTGGCACTCTCCCATATCATTAAGAATACTGCAGCAGTGAATGTAAGGACATAGTACAGTTGTGTAAAATCTTACCATAACAGTACATTTCCTTGCTTTCATTGCTGCAGAATTAGCTCCCTCCTTCCATCCCCCTAGTTCTTTACCTTCCTAGATGTACACATACTGCTTGGGTTCCTTGGACTGGTGTTCCTCTTGTGGCAATCAATTCTGTTTTTGGTAAGCCTGAACATCACTTTTATGCCCTACATTACGCAGGAAGCATATGGTGATGTTCAGCATCTTTTAAATTTAGAAGTCTTTGGAAGACTGGCCGGATGTCAGGCTTCTGAGGCAGAGAATCTCATATCATTAAGAATACTGCAGCATTATGGTTAGATTTTACACAACTTTACTTTCCCTCTAGAGGAACAGTCACCAAGGGATGCTATTCTGCACGCTTTGCCTCCAGGACTTTTCTATGCTTATTTCCTGATACCTTTGATAATCAAGTTACTTTGTAGAACAACTGTCATCCTCATTGGTCTCTCTTGTCCCAACAGGATTGGTACCTTTTCATTCATTTCTTTTCACCCACCTTGGGTGCTGGATCCAGTACAGACCTGATTTCTCATCCTGTGGAATTACCGCTCCCAAATTTTGGCCCTTCAAGTTGGCTGCATGGTTTCTCCAGTTCTGATGATAGCCAAGAATGCCAAGTTGAGAAAGTTATTCACATACTTTCTTCTTCTTTTTCTTCCCAAAAACCTTCTACCAGCAAGATTTATACTAGCAAATGGAAGGGCTTTCTATTTGAGTTTCTGCCAAGGGCTCCGCTCCCTTTATAGCCCCTTTAGACACCATTCTGGTTTTAGTTATTTGACTATAAAGTACAACTGGCTACCATTTCTAACTAGCATGTCAACAAGGATAATAACCCTGTGGCAGCTCTCAGTCTTTCTAAGGCCTTCTTGATGGGTACCTTTTTGCTATGTCCACCTGTCATGAGACCAGATGCCCCCTTGGGACCTCCCTCTATGGCTACAAGTCTTTTCTTAGATCTCCCTTTCAACTTTTAGCTAAAATATACTTAAAATATTGATCATCAAAAACTCTTTCCTTGATGGCCATCATGTCAGCCAAATGAGTTCTGGAACTTCAAACATCATATTCCATACCTCCTTACTTAATTTTTCACAAAGATATAATCACCTTAAGGAATAACCCATCCATTCTGCCCAAGGTTGCTTCTGACTCAAATTTAAACCAGTCCATTCATTTTCTATTTTTCTTTCCAGATTTCGGCAACAAGAGATAATATATGCTTCATTGTTTGTATGTTCCTAGACAGGTTACATTATATCTGGACAGAACCAAATTTTTCAGAAATATTTGACCAACTGTTTCTTTTTCTAAGGCAAGTCTTGACAAGCTTATTTCCAAAGTGACTCTATCTAAATGGCTTTCTGATTATATTTCCTTTGCATACTCCTTAAAAGGAATTCCTTTACCAACAAAGCCTAATGGTCATTCCACTAGGGTGGTGGCTACTTCAACTGCCTTTTTCTTGAAGGCATTTTTTGATGATATTTGTACTACAGCTACCTGACCTAATACTCATACTTTTGTGTCCCATTATAACCCAAATGTACAGCTTAGGTCTAGAGCTTGTAGATGGTTCTTTCCTAGGGCCTCCCTGGGATTTTTATTGGTTGGGGACTCTACCCCAAAGGTTGACACTGGATGGGTAAGACAACATCAGATATAAAAGTTATGTATTACTATAAATCTAGATCCCTGTTTACTATATACATCCTTTTCTACCATCCCTACCCTGCATGCCCCCCCAAACTGTCATTTCTTTGGTGAGTCCTCCCACTTGGCCTTCATGCTCTGGCCTCAAAGCCTGCACAGGAGAATCCATTTCTGTGTTCCTCTTTTCCTTGACCCCCTCTTCTCCATCCTAATTATGATTTGTGGTGGTATAGGGTTTTCTTCCAGGGCAAATTCAATCTGAGGAGAGGGTGCTACAGTAGGAGCTTATGGGTAGAGGAGGCTAAGCTCTGTGTCTGATGATTCTGAATATAGCTCACTTCAGATATGAGTTGGATCTACTAACCCCACAGACTGAGGCAGTCAGTCTGTAAGTACAAAACTTCTGTTCCTGAAAACATTTCTTCTCTTACGATAGTCCCCAAGTTGTCAATGGACATCCATTTCTAGGTTCTGGAAAGAAAACAGGGAGATAGTCTGGCTTACAGTAAACTCAAATGCCACTTTAGCCATACAGGAAGGATTAGATGTCAAAGAATTCCCATCTTGGTGGAACATAAGATAAGGCTGACCTACAATAAGAGCTTGCAACTCAGATGCTCTTCTTACAGAGATCACAGCAGTCAGTAAAATTATCTTCCATCTTCCACAAGTTAGCCAAATGAGCTGGTTCAAAAGCAGCAAGTGTTAGCTTGTCCAACACAAAATTAAGAATCCAAGGAGGATCCAACATCTTTCTTTGAAGTTTTTCCTGTAGGGCCCCTTTAAAAAAGATTCTGATATGAGAATGCATTGAAAGAGGGGGCTACAAGGGAAGGCATGTTGAAAAGGCAGACAAATGAACCTTGACAGAGGAGTAAGAAAGGCCATAAGATAGTAACTCACAAAATGTTTTAAAATCAGAGAAACACGTCCCAAATGGATGCTAGTTGTTTTTTTTTTTGGCAGCAACTAGAAACCTTTTCCATTTGCTTATATATGATTTCCTAGTACCATGCTTTCTTGCCTCCATTAGTACCTGTTGCATGTCCTCATGAAACAGGTTTCTAAAAGGTACTAACAAACTATCATCCAGGCAATCAGCTGTAGTTATTTGGGGTAAGGGGGTACCAAATACCCCTATTCTTCTGTGAGTAAATTCAGTCTGTGAAGCCAGTGGTAAATGACCCTGGACATTTTCAAAATAAGGAAGAATCACTGTTGCCTGGGCCAGAAGGTTGCCATCACAGTCACCTTGGGGGTTTCCTTCTAAATCTTTAGAAGTATCAAAGATATCAGTGTAAAGGGTGAAAAAACATACAGAAACATTTCCATCCAAAGAAAAGAAAAGACATTGTTCTTCCAGGCTTTCTTGCATGCAGTCTTGAAACAGAGTTTTGTAGTTGATTGTTCAGAGAGGTGGTAAAAGGGTCTACTTGAGGAAGTTCTCACATATGAATCAAATCTCAGAAGACCTCCAATGTAGTTTCAATTATTAAAAGTATTTGGCCTGCTCACCTTGTCTGTGACACAGTTTTGCTCTACTGCAATGTAATATGCTTGCAGAGTGAGATTGCGCTGTAAAGCTCTTTCCCATGCTATCCTGGCTAGTCTGCATAGGGGGCATGATCTGGTTCCCCCTTGTCTGTTTATATACCAAATCACTGTGGTACTGTCTGTAACTACCTGAAGAAGTCCTGGAGACCACAGATGATTCAGAGAGTTAAGAGCCTTTATAAAGCTAGTATCCCTTTTAAACTTGTGCAGCTTTGTCTGTCTTTCTTTTTTCAGAGACCCTGCACTTTCATCCCCAGGATGTACTCTCCAAAGAAAGTCATAGGCATCTGTTCTTACTGACTACTTTGGAAAAGGAGGGGAGAAGCTACCTGGAGTAAAGGGTGTAAGATGTCTCCTCCAAGTGATTTCTCTTTTCACAAATTCCAGAACTACAATTTGAATACACTATGGGTTTAGGTACTGGGACCAAACGGACTTCAGATTCTACTATGTCTTTCTCATGTAGAGTTTTGCAAGAAGTATTATTAGAATCATGGATGCCATTAGACCCAGAATCCTGAGGTATTTCCTTGCAATGATACAAGTCTAGATGAAAACCACTGGCATAGATTTAAATATAGATCTATTTTTTTTCCTGAGGAAGAAAAGCTCTTTGTACTGAGGTGTCTAGCAGGCACACCAGAAACAGTCCCATGTGACTAAATTAAAAAAGACTTTTGAAAGTTCTCTTGGAATCCTCTTACCCAAGTGAGATATGCCTGACACATTCAAAAAGACTCTGCAAAGCTAAGCAAAAATATGGATCCCTATAGCCTGCATTTGGCTATAACAGCAATTAGACACTTTGTGACCAGTTTTGGAGAAGTGGATAGCCCAAAGAGACACATGCAATCTGAACAAATGCCTCAAATTTGGATGAACAGGAATGTGATGATATGCATATTTCAAATCTAAGGTTACTAAAAAATGAAAGTGATGAAGAAGGGGTAACAGGTTATGAAATGCAAGCATTTTTATGTTGGGTACTATCACTAAGTGATTCAGGAAGGAAAGGTCCAGGACCAGTCACCAGGAATTTTATTTCTTTGACACTAAAACATTCTTGAACAAACTATTTTTCCCCAACTGGGAAGAAGGAACAGTTTCTATTACCCCTTGAGACAACATTTGAAGCAGGAGAGTTGAGAATAGACGGGTTTGGTTTAGTGGATGAGGATATATTCTAGGGAAAGGAGGAATTTTCTTCCACTAACATCTATATCCTAGATTGATCAGCTTCAGAACTCATTTGTCTGAAACAATCTCTTTGAAAAAGTCAGAAATGGAGATTCAGACTTTCTGGAAGATGTAAGGAACTGCCAAGATGAGAGAGAAGGACAAGGTTCCTTAAATAGTCATTATGTTTTATTCAACTATTCTTTGCTCTGTGGGATGCAGCTTTTTTTGTTGTTGTTTTGTTTTGCTTTTTGGACCCCCTGTCACTGTGTTTTAAACATCTGCTTACCAGCATTCTGCTGAAACTGTTTTAATTTGTTTCTTATTAAAACTGGACAGGGGAGCAGAAAATTCCTTGGAAAGCATAGAGGAGGGGGTGAAAAATCTGAGAGATTCCCTGAATCAGCTTACCTCTCTCATCATACTTTTTTGCAAATTCTGCCAGAAAGAGTTAAAAACTAAATCTGTATTCAAAGGAGAATTCCAAATTTCATTTTTTGACATCTTCTGAGGGACTCTGAGAATGCAGCCAGCAAACCTCCTCAAAACAACACAGCCCTACAACCAGTGTTTACAAAAACACTTTAAAACACACTCACAAACATTCCACACACAACACCAAACACATCACAGACAGCAGACAACACACCAGTGTCTCACAAACACAGTCTATAAGGCATAACAATAAACTAAATGTACTACTCATTGGTGACTCAATTGTGTGACACACCGATGTTCCCCTCATCAGGCTTGACAACGAGAAGATCACAGTCAGTTGTCTGTCAGGTGCCAGAATCCACCACATCACACACGCACTTAAGTCTCTCCACAACAGGTACAAGTAGGACTCTGTCATTGCCCATGCTGGTGTGAATGACTTCAGACATACCTCTCTGGACTATATGAAGAAAGACACGATTGAGCTGTCAGAGAATGTGTCACAGGCAGGTATGACCCTAGCCCTAAGGAGTATCCTACCTTCACCAAGAATGATACCACAGTACCAACAAAAAATAATTCACTTCAACAATTGGCTTAGTTTCTGGTGTCTTTCCAAGGGGATCCATTATCTGTCTGCCTGGGATGACATGGTTGATAGACCTCAATGCTTTGCCAGAGATGGCCTTCACTTGACACCCATGGGATTACGGATTCTGGCCAAGCTCTTGTCTCCCTCATTGTGCCTGTTTTAAGCAATGTCCCAAAGATAAATCTTCCAACATAAGAGATCTGTCAAAAAGCAAATTGAAGGTCATGCTGCTTAACACTTGGAGCCTTAACCAGAAAATGCACACACTGGAGGCTCCCTCGCACTGGAAGATGTCAACATCTGTGCAGTCATGAAAACTTGGTTCAAGGCTACAGAAAGCACCCCTGCCTTACCAGGCTATACCTCATTTCACATATTCTGACCCCAAAATGAGGTCGGGAAGACTAAGGGTGGTAGAGTTGCTATCTTCATTAAGGACAAGCACACCTCCAGACTGGTTGCCAGCATGACATCCTAGAACTACGCCAGATGCAACTGACAATTGGCAAGACACCCATCCAAGTTATAGCCAGCTATAGACCACCCTCCATGACTCAGGACACCCACTCCTTCTACCTGGACCTACTTGACTGCATCAAGGTACCCCCTAACACCCTATTCCTTGGTGACTTCAACTACCCCACCATAGACTGGGTGAACTACTCCTGCACTAATGCACTCACCCAATGATTCCTTGACTTCATCATTTCTAATGCACTAGACCAGCTTGCCTCATCCCTCATAAGGGGAGATAACATTCTGGATTTGGTTGTCACCAACATGGATGACCACTGCACCACCCCTATAGGTTTATAGGTTCATAGGTTTATACTAGGCTATCTGCCCAAGGGCATTTATAAGCCTAGCCCAGGGTTTTGTGGCTTTCGCCACCCCTTTAGTTTGAAGAAAACTATGCCCATTATTTTGCTGTGCCTCTGTCAATCAGTGACACTGAGGTAATCCCTGGGGTATATCTGCAATCTCCCATCCATTGGTCAAGATTTCTCTTGAACAAGGCCAGCGAGGTGCTCTGCCTCACATGTACCGGGATTTTGTTCCACAGCATAGGGAGTCTCTGGGTGATGAATCTGTCCCTCCAGCACGTCCTATTAATAACCGTGTCAAGGTTTAAGTCTCCCACCCTTGTAGTTCTGACGGATCTAGATTTTTTGAGGTGAAGCATGTTCATCAAATCTGGGTTTGACATGGCCTTGTATTTCAGGCACAGGTCACCTCTGAGCAAGCGGTAAGTGACTGAATAGAGCTGGAGTTCTTTCAGTCGGGCAGCATAAGACATATTTTTGAGACCCTTTATCCTTTTGGTGAGGAACTTTTGGGGCCTTTCCAGCTGCTGCAGGTGTCGGGTCAGATACATTCCGAATGGGGCATTGTACTCAATCATTGGTCTGATGAGTGATGAGTACAGGGGGACGATGACCTCCCTTGATCTAGATGTGAATCCCTTCATGATCAGGTGGGCAATGTAGAAGGTCTTCCTAACTACTTTAGCAACGTGAGTGTCAAACGAAAGGTTACTGTCAACCTGGGTCCCCAGATCCCTGATAACTTCTTCTGTGCTCAGTGGATTGCCACCTATATGGTAGCTAGGGGTGACCTTATTTTTCCCGAAGGGTATGACTATGCATTTCTTGGCGTTCAACTTTAGGCCATGGCTCTGGCACCAGTTATCCGTTTCTGTGAGACCCTTCTGAAGGATATCTGTGTCAGATGTCTTTTCGACTATGGCACCCAGTTTGCAGTCATCTGCAAACTTTGTCAGCCATAACCCTCCTGTGTTTGCTTGTACTTCAGAAAAGTAGATGCCGAACAAGAGTGGGCCCAGGACAGAGCCCTGTGGGACACCACTTGTGACAGGCTTTGAGTCTGACATGGCGCCAGCAACTCTGACCCTGTGGGTTCTGTCACTTAGCCAGTTTGCAACCCATCTTGTGATGTATGGGTTTACATTTAAGCTGATGAGTTTTTCAATGATACTTGAGTGGGGTATTGTGTTGAAAGCCTTTGCCAAGTCGAGGTAGGCTGTATGGACTGCCTTTCCCTCATCAATGGACTTGGTGACTGTTTCAAAAAAGTCAACCAAGTTTAAAAGGCATGATCTGCCTTTGACAAAGCCAAACTGGGTTGGATCCAAAGTCTGCAAGTTCCCTATGTCTTTATTTATGAGTTCCATTATGATCCTCTCCATGGCTTTGCAGATCAGGCTTGTCAAGCTGATGGGATGGTAATTTCCAGGGTCGGTGGAGGCACCGCCTTTGTGAAGTGGGACCACAGTTGCCGTCGCCACTCCTTGGGTATCCTGAGGTGAGGCTAAGATTAAACAGCTGTCCTAACTGCGGGTTTAATTCCTCATTGAGTTCATGGAGCACACAGCCGGGGACACCATCCGGTCCCATGGATGCTTTGTTTTTCGCCTTGGAGAGAGCAGTTCTCACCTGGGCATTAGAGATGTTTGGGGGGGCTACAATCCTCTGGTATAGATATCTCTCCTTTTGGAGTTTGCACTGAACCTGTCAGCCAGTATGTTGGCAATGTCTGTAGGTTCAGTAATTTTCACTTCATTTTGAACTAATTCTGAGCATATCTGGGAGTTTCCTCCCAGGTTTCTAACATAGCTAAAGAAGGCCTTATGATTGTCTTTTGAGTCCTTAGCGATTTTTCTCTCAAAATTTGCCTTGGATGATTTTATGAGAGCTCTTAGTTTTTTACTTATACTGATCAAAGGTGTCTTACCTTTTAAGGATTTTGCTCTATCTTGTAGTAGCTTCCTCCTTTTGTTGTAGAGCTTGTTTATGGCTGGGGTCCACCAGACTGGACGCTTGCCTTTGGTACAAAGAGTCTTTGTTTTGTTTGGGATTGCCTGATCCATGCAGTCCTGTAGGTGCTGGTAGAAGGCATTTGTAAGTGATTCAGTGGCTTGAGTAATGTTTACCGCCAGCTCGGGGGCCTTAAAGGAGACCACACTAGTCTTTAGAAGTGTGAAGTCGGCTTTTGAGAAGTTCTTCACTGTGGTCTTTTTTATCTCAGGTGGGGGCGGGATGAGGACCTCCAGTGAGATTAGTTTATGATCTGATCTCACCAGTGAGGGGTATACTTCCAGTGTTGAACATTGTGATCCCATGTTCGTGATGATGAGATCAAGTATGTTTTCACCTCTTGTGGGGATGGTGACTAGTTGTTCCATGGCATTTGAGTTTATGAACTCCAGGAACCTTTGGGCTAGAGTGTTTGGGCTTGAGTAGTGATCCCAGTCTATATTAGGGTAGTTGAAGTCACCTAGTATGATGGTGTTTGGAGATACATTTATCCCCTCCAGTGTTTTCAGGAAAGCTATGTGAGGTTCCTGAGTTTGAGAGGGTGGCCTGTAACATGCTACAAATTGCAGAGCAGTCTTGCCTATGGTTAATTGCACTTGGATGGTCTCCGATGCATCGTGCATTGCCACCAACCTTGAGGTGTGGGTGTCCTTGATGAATATGGACACCCCCCCTCCTTTCTTGGTGTTGTCCGGATTTTGGGGCCGGAACGCATGATATGAGGTAAAACCTGATAGTGCTGGGATTCTCTCAGGAGCCTTGAACCAGGTTTCAGTCACAGCACAGACATCGATGTTCTCCATACTGAGAAGGGCCTCGAGTGCATGCATCTTGAGGTTGAGACTTCTGGCATTGAGCAGCATTACCCTTAGTTTTTTTCCTTTTTTGTGTTCTAGGGTGTTGTTCTTCCCTGGTGAGATCAGACCATAGATCTGTCATTAAAAGTTTCTATCTCAAACAACCCCCCAGCTGTAACCAGTTTAAAAACTTCTCAAAAGCTGACTACAGCCTACTAAGTAAGAGTATCAGTAGCTTCACACCACTGCCCCCTCAGAGGATGCAGACAACTATGCTGAACAGTATGCCAGTGCAGTATACAACCACCTGTACAACTGTATGGAATCAGTTATACCCAACAGAACTAAAACCTGCTCCTGAAGGAAATACAAACCTATCTGGTGGACATCTTCTATCAACAGGCTTTACAAGAAAAGGAAGAATCTGTTGTCCAAGGGTAAAAAGGCACAGATTCCCAACTGGAAACCTCAACAAGCAAATTAGATCCCTAGTGAAAACCTCCAAAGCCAATTATGAATCAAAACTAGCCTCTGAAACAAAGGGTAACCACAAAGCCTTCTTCAGTTACATCAGGGACCTCCATGGCAAAGCTCAGGTTTGTTCTGAATTAGTTCTTAATGGTACCACTTACACAAACTTCAACCCCCCCGTGCCAAGCCCAAAGGCCCATTTGACATTCCCGATATTTGTCCCATACCTCATGTCTCCATAGATCAAGTGTTAAAGGCCCTATCCAGGGCAAAGAACACAGCTTCCATGGGACTGTATAGTATCCCAGACTATATTCTGCACCATCTCCAGCAAGAATTAGCTTCACTATTGAGCACCCTTGTCAACCACAGTCTAAATACTGGCTTCATTCCAGCAGACTGGAGAACTGCCATTGTTATCGCCTTGCACAAATGTATTACCACTATTGACCCTGGAAACTATCACCCTATTAGCTTGACAAGTCTGATCTGTAAATCCATGAAGCATATTATTATGGACCTCATCAAAAAAGACATAGGCAATCTCCAAGCACTTGACCCCCCCAGTTTGGATTTGTCAAGTGCAGATCTTGCCTGTTGAACCTGGTTTTTGAGACTGTCACCAAGGTCCTGGATGAGGGAAAGTCAGTACCTACAGCTTACCTTGACTTTGCCAAAGTCTTTGACACAATCTCCTACTTGGCCATCATTGAAAATCTAACACAACTTGGCGCAAATCCCTATCTCATCAGGTAGTCACCAACTAGCTTACTGATAGGATGCACAAGGTCAAAATAGGTGCCTCCACTTCTGACAGCAGACCTGTCACTAGTGGTGTTCCCCAGGGATCTGTTCTGGGACCCCTACTGTTTACCATCTACTTCTCGGATGTCCAGGCAAAGACAAAATGCCTGTGGCTATCCAAGTCTATAGACAACTGTAAGTTGGGTGCTGCCATTGACTCCTTAAATTATGTTAACGCACTACAAACGGGACTCACAGCAGCAAATGACTGGTGCCAAAGTCATGGCCATAAGTTAAATGCAAAAAAATGTATTAGCATACCGTTCAGCAAAAACATGGACCCTACTGATTACCACATCAATGGCAACCTCATAAGCACAAACCCTGAGATGAGAGACCTGGGTATACAGGTTGACAACAATCTCACATTTGACCATCATGTAGCAGCAGTGGTCAGAAAAGCCTTTTAATTGGTTCATCTCATAAGTAAAGGGATTGCATCCAGAAAAAAAGGAGGTTATTATCTCTCTGTACTCCTCCCTCATTAATCCAGTAATTGAGTACAACGCCCCAATTGGTATGTACTTCTCCAAACACCTGCACCAGCTGGAAAGGCCACAGAAATATCTCACAAATAGAATCCTCAGCCTCCAATACCTGTCCTATATGGCCAGGCTGAAATCACTTTCACTCTACTGAGTATCGTACAGATTGCTCAGAGGTGATCTGTGGCTCACCTACAAGGAAATCTCAGACCCAACCCTACTAGAGATGCTCCATATCTGCAAGTCTAACTCCTCACACATTACCTGATTGAAAGGCCTAAAATCTAATATGCAACATTAACAAAACCTGCTGGTGAGACAGGTTTGTTTTCCAAAGGCTGCCCCGTCTCTGGAACAGTCTTCCCATACACATCAAACAAAATATGCTGCTGTCCCTCTTTAAGTGAAACCTTGAGGAGTGGATGGAAAAAACACAAATTTGTCCCAGAGGTTTCACCCATGTCCCTCATTAAGAGGGGCAGCAGGTGCTGACTTAGGTTTCTTTTTTGGGGATAAACTCTTGGCTAGCTTTGTAAGGGCCCCAGGTCCATTAGTCTAGTAACCTTTATGATCCTATGAACAATGAGTAATGACATAAGAAACAGAAGAAACTAAACTTCACAGACCAGATATTTCCTAAGCAGAGGAAACTGCAGTAAAAACATTCCTTATACTTTCACAATTAGAATAAATTTTAACATATGAACCTGACAATGCAGAGCTGCCACAGAAGTTAAGCATTTACTTTTTTGTCTCATTTTGACAGGAAAGTTGGGGCAAACAGACATAGAATTGCCAGCAATGGGTTCCCCATGGTTGGACACAACATTCTTGCTAAGCAAGGGCACATTCCCAGTCCCTTCTCCCAAAACTAACAAAGGTGTCTCTCCTATAACTACTTAGAGGTTCCAGCCCTACAACTGATATGGCTAAACCCTGGTCCATGGTGGCTGAATGAATATCAGAGTGATCCAAGGAAAAAGATGAGTGACCCGAGGAATCAACTTTGGCCACCCACCTGCAACTGAAACAAATTACTAGCCTGTTGTGGGGGCAAATGGGTGAAAGAAGGTCCGACCAAGAAACTGGTACTTTGTTCCATGGTCAAGCCAAAATGGTGCTTGTTTCCCTCTAAAGCTTAGCAATAGTTGGTAAAGTAGAAAAGTTGCAAAAAAAAGTTAATTTTTCCTGCAAAAACACAGTAAATGGCACTGCAAACACTTTTCTCATCCCTAAAACATAAAATGATAACAGTTTCTCCATAGAAAAATAGTTTTCAACAATGTTTAACAAGTCTTTACCACAAAAATAAAAAAGTGCACTCCCATTTAAAAGTACATAAGAGTATCATGATAGTCAATAAGAATACTTTTCTGTACCTTTAAAATAGTTGATCTTCTTTCACAAAGAAAAACTTAAGGTTATACAACAAAAAAGTATATGGAAGCTTTTTTTTTGTTCCGCAAAGTAACTTATCTGCCCAGCAGTGAAACAGTGTCAGCTGATTGTCGATCTCCAAAAGCCGAAGCAGGAGCACTCTTTTTGGTGTAAGGAAAGCTCTGAAGTGCATAGCACCCAAAACAGTCTTTTTAGTTAGCTCAGCTCAAGCTAACAATTTGGGTGTGCGGAAGGTGCTCTGAAGCTTTGGACGCTGACCAGCTGTTACATCCTATGTAGGATATGATTCATATATCTTAGGCTACTGCAGCAGTTATCAACATGAACATCTACAATTATACATAGACTTTATAATATATACATATATTTTACATATTCCCCATTATTGCATAGTCATATCAACTCCAAACATACTACACGTTCACATTTCTAAATTCTATTCATGTTTCTAAAGTGCATTCGTGTAAATGTTTACTATGATATTATTTCTTTCAGATTCCACTAATTGCCTGTTGTGTTCATCTGAAGAATGGCCCAATGAAAGAAGGGACAAGTGTATCCAAAGAGCTCTACAGTTTCTCTCCTACAGTGAGCCCTTGGGTCTAGCTTTGGCTTTCATTGCAACAATAAGTACTCTGTTAACAGGAACTGTACAAATTATATTTATCAAGTATAGTGGAACTGCTGTTGTGAAGGCTAACAACAAAAACCTCAGCTACCTGCTTCTGGTTTCACTTATGTTATGTTTCTTGAGCTCTATGATTTTTATTGGACAACCTACAAGAGTTACCTGCAAGCTGTCTCAGTCAATGTTTGGAATAACTTTTGTTCTTTCAGTGTCATCTGTGCTGGCTAAGACCATTACAGTAGTAGTTGCTTTTAATGCAACCAAGCCAAGTAGCAATTTGAGGAAATGCTTAGGACTACAGCTGCCTTACACTGTGTTATCCCTGAGTACTGTTGTTCAAGTCATTTTATGTGCTGTCTGGAACATTTGTGCACCTCCATTTCCAGAAAGAAACTACAGAACCCAAACAGGGCTTATAGTAATTGAATGCAATGAGGGTTCCTCAATTGCATTTTGGTGTATGTTAGGATATATTGGCTTGCTTGCTAGTGTTTGTTTTGTAGTAGCTTTCTTGTCAAGAAACCTGCCTGACAGTTTTAATGAGGCCAAGTTTATTACCTTCAGCATGGTGGTATTTGTTAGTGTGTGGCTGGCATTTATTCCAGCCTACCTAAGTACTAAGGGCAAATATACAGTAGCTGTTGAGGTATTTGCTATTGTTGCCTCTGCTTTAGGTTTGCTGACCTGCATATTCCTCCCAAAATGTTACATAATTGTTCTAAAACCTGATATTAACAAAAAAGAATATTTAACAAGATAAATAGCACAGTGACAGAAAACCTTCTGAAATCCAGATGTTGTGATATTATTCATGTATAGTTCATTGCCTAGCCTGACAAATAAAAATGTACTGGATAGATTATACTCACTTTATGTTTTAATTGCTTCCATTTAATGAACAATATCTTATCCACATTCTTATATAAGTTTCATGATTTTGTACAGCTATGAAATTAATATTTTTTTCTCTCTAAATATGTATATCTATATATGTATATCTAGCCTGCTTGAGAACTGCAAAATCATTGGAGAGATTTGATCTACATGTAGGAACACTGATTATTTCCAGGGTTTATTAATAAGACTGCAACAGTATGGATTTGCTGTTTTTCTGCACAATTGTATCATTTTGAGATTTGCATTTATTGAGATGTGGAGTGTGAAGGGTGCTGGGTACTCTTTGTTTTTTTGTGTTTATACAGTGTCAATGGTATTGGACATGACAAATGGATAATTAATAGAACAGGACTCGTGTATGTATGCATGCTTGTGGGTATACTGGTATAGACAAAATTATATAGTGCAAAGTATTTGTCTCAGTTATGAACAAAGTCATACATTTGCCATCTAAATGTAATAAAAGGAACTTGAAAGAAATCATGTTTGATGCTGCTTTTTGCTGTACACACATGTATGAGTAGTCAATGGCCAAGCCATTTCATCTATATTTTTAAGATGCATGGGAAGTGGGGAACTTGCAAAAATGCGCAATAACATGCAGACTTCATACACAGAAGGCACTGTCTTCAGACAGTAACTGAAATCACCAAAACAACTACAACGTAAACAACTACAACGTAAAATCCACTAAGTAACTGGTGTGGAATGGCAAAACTCAATAACTCCTCGGCTTGGACAGTTTATTTAATTAGTTTATTTAATAGGTGCAGAATCAATTGTTGTTGTTGTTCTGAAGAAGTCTGCACTGGTCAGATAAAAGCGCTTAACCTGAAGTGTTTTTAGTTGTTCTTTTATTTCGTTCTTGGAATAAACGTTTTGCACTGTCCAAGCCGAGGAGTTATTGAGTTTTGCCAGACAGTAACTGAACCTGAGAACTTTGATCTGTGAAGTAGCTGGTGATAAATGCTTTACTGTGCAGAGAAGTCCAGTATCCTATGTTATTACATCTATCCACTTTGACTGTTGGGACATGAGCCTCTAGACTGATCCTGTCTGGCAGTCAAATTCAAGTTTCATCTTCATTACCATAATGTACCAGTCTCCTATCCTTCCTCAGACCTCATTTGCCATTCAGATGTGTACATCATAGATACACAGTGCTCAGGATAAGCATAGTTTTTAATTGTTTTTTTTTAGATATTGTTTTAGTCTTCTCTCTTCATTAGCTACCTTTCTAATAATCCATTGCAATTTCCCACTAAGTTACTGTCAGGAAGGTCTAGTCCTTCCTTTTGGCACTTCTCTAAATTATTCTTGTAATCGTTTTTGCCAAGTTCTAAAACAGTCTGTTTGTACATAATCAGTCCTGACCGCAAGCAAACTAAAATTCTTAACACTCTACTTTTTATAATTTGCGGTATTTATACAGATGTTCATCATTAGATCAGTGCTGCAGTAGCCCAAGTTATATGGGACATATCCTGCCATGGATCAGACAATCATCCAGCTTCCAAAGCTTTTATGGCACCTTCTATATAGTATAACTGTTGTAGAGTCTGAGGAGAGTGGTATTAAGATGGTGGTGTGGCTGCCAAACTCTCAAAACTTTGTTGCTGTTAATGTTTGCTCTCCACTGACAACTTTTAAGTTATAAACAATCAGCTAGACCTTCTTCAGAGTTGGGAAGATAAGTATGTCATTAGGGACTATCTTCCATTTAAAAAAAAAAATGTGTATTTTTTTATTAAAACATTCTATCAGTTTAGGATATTGTCTAGACTTAGGTCTAGTGTCAGGGTAGTTGACAGGTTTCTGTCCTAATTTCTTCAAGTCCCAAGTTTAGTCTAGGGAAGACTGCAATTATCAGTCTCTGCAATTGACTGTCAGTCCCTTTTTTCAGCAGAGTGATAAACCTTGCTCCCAGCTCCTGGAATGTCCCTTTCCTCCATCTGGAAGAAATAAATAGTTGTAGGAGACTTTGGTCTTAACTCCTGCTCCCTCTTTGCCTTGGCCATCAGTAAGGTACTCTGCTGTGGACATATTAGGCTCTTTGGACCACTCATCACCTTGTTCTAATTCTTCAGGTGCCACTCAATGGAGACACACTAAGGAATGAGCATTGCGCATGACATCTGTGGCTGTATGGTAGTCATCTTTGGGCAATGGCAAGCCAGTCATATTGGCATCAGAGGAAGTAACAGATGTCCTTTGTACAAACCCCAAAGAGGGGCTTGATTCCCATGGAGATGGTCTTTCTTTAGGGTGCTTTCTTTCTGTAGGGTCTCTCAGGAAAAGAAACATAAACGTAGGCATTTTTCTTTACCTGTCCCCTTTTCAGCTAGGGGCAGACAAAGAGTATTAGTTGGGTGTTGCTAAAGGTTGTTAAAGCCTTTCAGTCATTACATTCCAAGTCTTCCATTCATTTCAAAAGGAAAAAAAAATCTCTCTCTCATATTCTGATTTTCAGTCTGCAGGACATGAATTAGACTTAAGTCTGTGTTTCTCAGCCTCATACTCTATATAATGGGGAATCTGATTTTGAGTAAAGTTTTTATTTTTCTCTTTTGTGTCTTAACATCTTTCATTAAGACGTTATCAGAACCTCCAGAGGTTAGGGTGGTGAGTTTTTCTGCATTTCTTCCATAAGACATAGAATCACTTCTGTACTTTCATCTGCTTACAAATCAGCATTATTATAGATGCGTATGACATTACTTTAGTTACCAAATGCTGATACACTCTTCAGCTTACTGATGTTAATACATATACACTGATAATTTCCTGCTTCAGCTATGTTCTATAATGTGAGTTGATGTCACTTCTTAGAATGTGCTGCACTTTATATCTTGTGTGATGCATCCTGTTTATTCAATTTCAATGAATTTCAGTATTTTTATATTCTTTACAGCTTGTTTAAACTTTGTCATACTGTACAGTTTCTTAGAACTTTTCTCCCAGGCATTGGCTGAAAATTGGCATTCTACCCAGCCGGACATTACCAGTAAGCAAAGGCAAATAAATACACAAATAATAAAAATATCTTTTTCATTATAACAGCTAACTCTATTCCACTGACCAGGGTAGGAAAGCCTTTTTTTAGTCTTGTAAAGAGAGTTTACATTTCTTTCACCTAAGCCTTCAGAATAGTACATTTTTAGACTCACATGTCTAAATTTTTGC